>NW_022987565.1:1259870-1269870 GCF_902827165.1 Trematomus bernacchii
TCCACGGTTTGTAGTAAAATTACTCACTGAATCAGTTTTTCACTTCAAAGGTGATTTAGTTTTCCGCTCATGACACACCTTCTGTTTTCATCTTGATCTCGCCGGTTCTTTGAAGAAAACGGGGTTTCGGAGGAATGAAACAAGTCAGATTTAATAGGTTTTCATTTCACACCCCAAGGCAGGAGAAAAGTCAGGAACACTTGAAAGGAGGTGTCGCTGTTTCATACTGACTCACATCACAGTGACGTCACATCCAGGAGAGAAGTAACAGGAATGTGATCAAAAATACTGTGTGACAACACCAGCTTTAAGGCTGTGATTCAGCATCTTTGTTAAAGCTTTGAAATAACCTGCATTTGAATGAAGTGGCACCTGCTCTCATAAAATGGATTCTTGCTAAAAAAAGATGGTGGTCAAAAGTGACTCTGAATCTTTATTCTGGCTTTTGTACTCGAGGAGTTTCATTTCTTGTCATTCTTTTGCTGAGGACCAATTTGAAGCAGAATATAATGTGTCCACATGCCCAGATAATCCCTAAAAAGCCTGTCAGGATCCTCCAAGACTCACAAGACTTTTCAGCTAAAATTGTCTGGCCATTGTTCAAAAAAGCTCTCCCCATCTCTCTCCGTCACTTTAACCTCAAGCTCTGCTGACTGAGCATAAAAGTTATGATTTATCTCCCTGCAGTTCCTATTTTCTCCCCCTGTACTCTTATGGCTGCTCCTTACATCAAATAGACTAAACCTTGAAAACTTTTGCTGAGGAGGAAGGAAAGACTTAAACTCAAAGAGGTTTAACCAATCAGAGCAGACTGGGCTCTGGTTTCAGACAGAGGGTGAAAAGGTGGTATGAGAAAAATAGAGAGTTTTTTGAACATTAAAGCATGGAGACATGTCACAGTAAAGGCAAAAAATACAAATATGTACCTAAAAATGAGCGTCATAGGGCCCATTTTAATGATTTTTGTTTGAGTTACATATATAAGTTCACCATTACAAAAATCAAGTCAAGGCTGTACGGTGCTTACGCTCAACTTAAACAGTTTTATATTCAACCAGTGCAACATTATGCACAACTTTTAAACTGCAGTAATATTTAGAGTAGTCTCATTTTCTCACTTTTACTTAAAGTCCAAAAAAAAAGAGTAAAACTCTCAGAGATCTGGCAGTCATGTTGGCACATTTTGAATGGCAGCACTCTTGAGAGATGCTGTCATGTGTAAATAAATTAGATGGACTCACCAAAGGGAAAATGGAATTAATTTCGTTAAGGTGACTTTTCTGGCTTTCTTTGGCAGCAAACTGATCAGTCAGAAGTGTGTAATTAATCTTGGATGCAAAACCCTTTTTATCGAGTCTGTCCTGAGACACTGATTTTGCACAGTGTTCTTCAGTTAATCCAACTTTCAAAATCTCTCTCACAGTGACAGGGACAGTCAGATCCTTTATCCAGCACAATATTAACAGTGTGAACACTTTTTGTCTAAAGACAAGTGGTGGAGTTATATCTCCTCAGTATCTTTTGCTCTGGAAATATGTTCTGTGTGTTTGTATTTATTTCTTTAAAGGGGCCCTATTGTTAGGGTTTTCCCTTAGCCTGTAGTGTGCTATATAGGTGTTTGTGCATATGAATAGTCTGCAAAGGCTATAATCCCAACGTTTACCAATCACAACAGAGCCGTCCAGCTAACCAATCAGAACAGACTGGACTCTGGTTTCTAACAGAGGGTGAACATAGGTGCTTCATCTCTGATTGGTTAGCTGGCCGGCTCTTTTGTGATAGGTCAACCGATATGTACGTAAAAGATGTTGAAGCACTAGCCAATGGAAGACCGAGTGTCACTATGATCCAGGAGTAAAAAAAGAGTCCAATGGAGGCGGAGTGGGGGGGGCGGGAAAGAAACTCCCTTTGGAGGAAACAGTGATTTTAGCCTTTGCAGACCATATATTGTACATGCACACAAAACCTATAGTACACACTGCAGGAAAAGGAAAACCCCAAACAGCATAATAGGGCCTCTTTGAGGGTAAAATGGACATTACGTTGAAATCTATACTCCCTCATAGCATCGCAGTCCTGCATTGTCCCACACTAACGTACTCTTTGTCCCACATGTGGCTTCTGGCACCAGGTCACCCTTGGGCCAAAGTGGACAGACAGCGTTGTGACACTGCAGAGCTAAAACCTGATTAAGATTGAGATATTTCCTGATGCTAAGATCAGCCATCACTACAGATGTAATGGAGACAGTAGAAGCTCATTACTGTCTGCTTGTGTTGGACAGAAAGTGTCTTTGGCAGATTCAGTGTTCAGTCCTTCACTCTGCGTCTCCTCAGACTGAGGCATGATGCAGCAAAACTCTAACTGCCCTGCGCTGTGTGTGTGTGTGTGTGTGTGTGTGTGTGTGTGTGTGTGTGTGTGTGTGTGTGTGTGTGTGTGTGTGTGGTGTGTGTGTGTGTGTGTGTGTGTGTGTGTGTGTGTGTGTGTGTGTGTGTGTGTGTGTGTGTGTGTGTGTGTGTGTGTGTGTGTGTGTGTGTGTGTGTGTGTGTGTGTGTGTGTGTGTGTGTGTGTGTGTGTGTGTGTGTGTGTGTGTGGCTGTGGGTGGATCCTCAGTGCTTATTATGACTGCTCATCTTAGATTCCTATATACACAGCGACCAGCTTTACTGCAGCATGGCGAGAAACACACTGATAGGAACAGCCGGCAATGCTCCAACTGTGGCTTTTAATGTGGTGTGTGTGTGTGTGTGTGTGTGTGTGTGTGTGTGTGTGTGTGTGTGTGTGTGTGTGTGGTGTGTGTGTGTGTGTGTGGTGTGTGTGTGTGTGTGTGTGTGTGTGTGTGTGTGTGTGTGTGTGTGTGTGTGTGTGTGTGTGTGTGTGTGTGTGTGTGTGTGTGTGTGTGTGTGTGTGTGTGTGTGTGTGTGTGTGTGTGTGTGTGTGTGTGTGTGTGGCTGTGGGTGGATCCTCAGTGCTTATTATGACTGCTCATCTTAGATTCCTATATACACAGCGACCAGCTTTACTGCAGCATGGCGAGAAACACACTGATAGGAACAGCCGGCAATGCTCCAACTGTGGCTTTTAATGTGGTGTGTGTGTGTGTGTGTGTGTGTGTGTGTGTGTGTGTGTGTGTGTGTGTGTGTGTGTGTGTGTGTGTGTGTGTGTGTGTGTGTGTGTGTGTGTGTGTGTGTGTGTGTGTGTGTGTGTGTGTGTGTGTGTGTGTGTGTGTGTGTGTGTGTGTGTGTGTGTGTGTGTGTGTGTGTGTGTGGTGTGTGTGTGAGAGAGAGAGAGAGTATAATCAGGGCTTTGTGCTCCGCAGTATTTTGTGGGCTTCAAACACCCCCAGAACAACAGAACAACCAGAAGGTGCTCAGATGTGTGTTTGTTTGTGTGTGTGTGTGTGTGTATGTGTGTGTGTGTGTAGTAGGTTGGTGTGTTTGTGTATTTAAATGCGTTGAGAAAATAATTGGCCGAGCAGACTTCTAGAGCTGGAAATTAACACCCGCCAGCCTTCCGAATGCAGGTAGAAATGAACCGAGGCGGTGAACGTCGCTGCAGAATAACACGCCTGAATCAGAGTCTAAATATTCCTGCAATCTGTTCCCAATAAACGCTGCGCTGTGACACCAAATAAAACCAATGTCTCTGAAGCTGGAGCTCTGTGAGGTTTGTGTTGAAACTGGTGGAAATCATGCAGGAAATAGTTTTCAGTGTTAACTTCTAGCCAACAATCGAAGATATTATTGATCTCTCATAGCAGCCACATTAGGCAAAGTATGAGTGACAGCTTCTCTGTCTCTTGTAATACAGACTACAAGTCCAAAAAACACCCTGAATATTTGACAGAGGCCTAGAGGACTTGGTCCCCCATAAATGGCAAATTGTATATGCATCACTCACTATGTGTGACCTTGAATTAATTAAGAAGCTTAGTGTTTTGTTTGCATGTCTCCACCGTTAAAACAAAAATAAATCTTGACAAATCAAAGCCAATAAGCGCCATCTTTACAACACGACAGTTTGCTCTTACAGCATGAGTTGGTATCAAACAACATTCCTCAAATGTTACATTGTATTTCCTGATTTTTCTTGCGAGTGCTTTAACTTTAAATTGTACCCAAATACCTTTATTGAGTGTGCACTGTTGAGTGTCTGGCTCCTGGACCTTGTCCCATTATCCTACAATTAGAAACAGCAGACAATAATCAAACTCTATAATGTACAGAATGAAATACCTTGCGATGACACCTTGAGATGTCGCCGAACTTGTAGTTAAAGGAATGGAAAACTGAGCAAAAAAGACGGGTTGAACGGGTTAAATTGGTGGAAGAGATGTGATATCTCTTCATAGGTCATTTCTAGGAAATGATCAGGAAACAATAACCCTAAATGTTTTAATAAGAAATCTAATAGGTGTTATGAGATTTTTTTGTTCTGTAATTTAGTTTAAACAAGAAATGATTTTGGATATTGTAATGGAGCATTAAACATTTACCTTTTACAGTCAGTGCTGATGAAAGTGGTATTTAACTTGGCGGTGACTTTCAGTTACAGGAACGGGAGCAAAGACCATTACCGCAGGGATTCATGGGGGACAATTATTTGTGGCTCGTCACTGTTTAAAACAGCTTCAGTTTCTCACCTTTTAGCTCAGAAATAGAACTGAGATTCACACGAGATCATCGTCTAACACATACGTTGTAATGCATGTGATGCTGAGTGTGTGTGTGTGTGTGTGTGAGAGCTGGTAACTCCCTGTAGAAGTTTTGAAAGTAAAGCTGGTGAAATGTTTGCATTGCATTGCTCTGAAATCTGGTTTCAGGTTGAATAATTGATATCCTGAGATGTTTTCTTAACTGCCCCCATCTATTATACAGCGGGAATGAATAAGAAGTTAAAAGATGTTCGAGCAACCTGTTTTTCTTCTTGGTCAACCAATCATAATCATTTCTTGTTTTTCTGCAGTAACAATAACCAGGTACAAAGTGTGACCGATGTTTCCTTCTTCCAATTGTTGTTGAGGTTGTAACAGCTTGCCTAACGTTGGCTCAATAATAATTAACATGCAGAAAAACCTATTATAATACACCACAGGAAAGAGGAAACCACAAACAGCATCATGTGGCCTCTATAAAGCAAGCAGGAGGCACCCGAAAAAGATATGTTTCTCAAAACCTGACCTACTGTTGTTGAGTAAGATGTGTAAACACCATCTTAATATAATATGCTGCTGACGATTTATAACACACTGTGCTTTGTATTTCTGATAGGGATGTTTCTCTAATATTGTAATCCACTGATTTCCCTAGTAGACACAGAAAACATGTTCCCAACCTGTCTGAGTGTACCTTAGGAAAAGGAGGAAACATTTTCCTACTTAGCTTACTCCCTATCTATCTATCTATCTATCTATCTATCCATCCATCGATCTATCTATCTATCTATCTATCTATCTATCTATCTATCTATCTATCTATCTATCTATCTATCTATCTATCTATCTATCTATCTATCTATCTATCTATCTATCTATCTATCTA
Source organism: Trematomus bernacchii (assembly GCF_902827165.1). Classification (NCBI taxonomy): domain Eukaryota; kingdom Metazoa; phylum Chordata; class Actinopteri; order Perciformes; family Nototheniidae; genus Trematomus; species Trematomus bernacchii. The sequence goes on from NW_022987565.1 coordinate 1,265,411, forward strand.
TCTATCTATCTATCTATCTATCTATCTAAACAAAGGACAGTCAGGTGAAGGCTATTATGGCAGGAACATGTATGAACACTAACATACGACGTCATTCTTCTGAACCAACACCCTCTAACATTTCTTCATCCCTTTGCCTTTGATCTCGTTACTCCTCATTAAGTATCCTCCATACACTAACAAGCCACCTCCATGCTCTCCTCCTCCTGTCCTTTCATCTTGTCCTCTCCTCACCTGCTGACCTTCAGACACATTCCTCTGCATTCCCTCTTCTTCTTTCTCCTGACTCCTTATTATCCTTCTCCACTATCTTTTCCTTCTTTCTGGTTACCCTCTATTTTCATCTTCCTCCTCCTCCTCCTCCTCCTCCTCCTCCTCCTCCTCCTCCTTGTTTAACCTCCTGCCAGCCTCCTCTGTTTTTGTTCTCGTCCTTCTCATCATTATCTAGTTTGCAGGCTTTAGACAGCATCCTCTTGTTGTTACCCTTCTCCTCCTCCTGTCCTTCTCCTTTTCATTCGCCCCTCCTTCATCTCATTACGCTTCTTTAACCTCCTGCCACAATACCCCCCGCCCTTCTCCTGATCTTTTTCCTTTCATCTCGTCCTCATAGTCCCACAATCCTCTCTTTGTTTACCATTTTCCCTACATTTATCTCTCCTTATTTTAAAATTACCATTATTCACAGTGCATGCCAAACATATTTACAACACAAAAAGTATTTATAACTTACGTAAGAACTACTTCAACTTAATGAAGAAAGGAGAACAAAGAAAGTAACATATATTACAAGAGACTGTCAGACAGAAGTACACTTAAAGGGGACCTATCATGCAAAATGCACTTTTGTACGTCTTTTATACATGAATATGTGTCCCCGGTGTTCCAGGGAACTCACCAAGTGTCAGAAAACACAACCCTCTCTATTTTCCTCCATACCCAAATCTCTAAAAAAGGGGCTGCAACGGATCTGATAAAAACTGATCCAGATTTGAACACTGTCCTGACGTCAGGACAGTGGCGCTACGGCTATTGGGCCAACTCTCCACCTATCAGGAGGAGACAGCCACGGCCATTGCCGTTCGAAAGCGCTGGAGACGCTGTAGTACATATGCCAGGCCAGTAGGTGGTGCTGTTCTCACAGAATCAGCCCTTGCAAAAACAGGGGTAAAAAAGTGCAATTTGAGCAAAATGAGGCATGGCTAAAATGCATGATCTGTTTGGTATTTTGAAGAAAAAAAGAGTATAAATATGCCTTATATAGGTATGGTCCTACACTATATTATTCAAATATAGCATGATAGGTCCACTTTAAGCATTTAGCCAGAAACGATCAAACATGCAAAAGAAGGAAGGTTCATGATTCCCAAAACTAAATCAATTAGAAATAGAAAACAGTCATTGCCGGCCCATATTATTCAGGAACATTCCCAAGTACATTTCAAAAGTTTGCTTAAAAAACATCTCTGTATCTTTGGCTTAATGATGGTTATAATAGGATGATCATCTTTGTTTTCTCTTCATACTGACTACATTATGAGCTGTTTCTTTCTTTTGCCTTATGTATGTTTGACTGGGTGTGCAGACATCAATACATCAATAATTATAATCAAAACATATTATTATTCTGAAATGAGCCAATCTGCTTGTTGAGTTCTTTTACTTTTGGTACTTTAAGTATATTTTGATGCTAATACTTTCTTACTTTGACTTGAGTAACCTTTTGAATGCAGGACGACTTGAAACGGGACGTCCACACGGTGCCGTTGCGCGCTTCAACGGAGACGCTTCCCATTCACTTTGAATGGGGTGACTTCACGCTTTGTTGAACGGCATTGTGGTTCCGTCGCGTCGCTTTGCCTCCGTTGCTCGCTTCAAAAGTTGAGAAAAGTTCAACTTTTCAAGCGTCGACGGAAGCGCCAGCCAATCAAATCATATGCCACACAGCGGCGTGCGTTGTCACTTGCCGGCGGGCATGTCTGAAGCTAGACCAACAACCTATCACCTGAATCTCCCGCCCCGGACACACAAGCAGCGGTTTGATTGGCTAGAGCTTGTACTGGCATATGATTTGATTGGCTGACGCTTCCGTCGAAGCTTCAAAAGTTGAACATTGCTCAACTTTTGTAGCGAGCAACGCGAGCAACGCGAGCAACGCGAGCAACGCGAGCAAAGCTACGCTTCGCTCCCACAATGCAGTTCGGCGAAGCGTGACGTCACCCCATTCAAAGTGAATGGGCTGAAGCGTTGAAGCTTTAACGCACGCCGCTGTGTGGACGGGCCGTAACAGAGTATTCCTACAGTCTGGTACTTCTACTTTTACTTGATCTGAGTACTTCTCCCACCTCTAGGTAGGAATGATCGTCTATTTCTCTCTCCTTGTTAAACCTCCCTTCCTGCTCCCTCTCCTCCTTGTTTTTCCTCATTAGTGCTTTTTGAATCTTCCTCCTCTTCCTCTTCTTCCTCCTCTTCCTCCCCACTCGACCTTTCCTCTCTCTGGCCAACGCCCCTCCGTCAGCACAAACAGAAACGTGTTTTTTCCCCGCTGTTTCCTGCAGCAGTGTGCAGCCGCCGACCCGCAGTGACTCTGAACGCTCCGTGCTGCAGGTAGTGTTTTGGCGAGCGTGCAGCCTGCGACACAGAGAGTTTTTATTTATAGCGGCGCTGGGATCAGTCGGGAGAAGCAGCCAATACTACATCAACAACTCAGGGAGATATGCAGGAAAAATGAGTAGCAGCTAAAGAGTACAAAGACACGACAGCCTGTCATCCTGGAGTGTGTTTGCATTTTAAGTAGCTTCACTTTATCTCACAGTGGTGTATCCAAAACTAGTTAAAGCTGAATTTATGTGTGGAAGCATAACGAATGCAGAAGCTTCAAAACAGAACTGGAGGGTTTTCTAGTATGGTTTGATGAGGGTTTCAGGAAGCTTTGGATTAAAGTTGCTGTTTCCAATGAGAAGCAGTATCTATGCAGCCATGTTATCTTCATTTTGCTTTATATTTGTGATACATGTAACATGGGTAATGTATTTTGGAAACACTTTTTGTCATATTTGTTGACACATAGCTGTCGATAAATCTAATGCTCTGGCAAAAACATTTTTTTAATTTCCACATTTCTTCAATAAAGCTTTGCATCACAAAAGGAGAGCGATTATTATGAGTAGATATCTTATTGAACAAGGACCATGCATACACATACGTTAATCTCAAAGAGAAGAGATGCTAGATGCCAGATTATATCTTAAAGCTAATTTCCAAAAGAAGTCCTTGGACAGGTACACACATACAATCAACAAACATTAAAACACATCCTATCACATTAACAATTAAAACCGATAGCCATATTTCCTTACTTCATAATATAAAAAACATTCAAAATATAACATGGGTAATGTATTTTGCAAACACTTGTTGTCATATTTGTTGATGTACTCTAGCATAGCTATCGATACATCCAATGCTCTGGCAAAAAAGAAAAGTAAAACATTGACATTTCCACATTTCTTGAGTAAAGCTTTGCATCATAAAGGAAAATGACTTTAAACCCATTTGCTACGCTATCGGCTACTCTGTGAACCTCTGTAGTCTGTCTTCATCTATTTATACACCTGTTCTCTCTTTGACCGCTGGCTGGGTGTGATGTGGCAGAAGTTCGTTTTTTTAGTTGGGCTTCATCCAAAAGTGCCAGCTGCTGCGAGACGTAAACAAGAAGGTGAACCGTGTTATTGTTCGGCTGTGTAACATTGTTTATTGGGAAAAGTTAGACACAATAGATTCCTTGAAGAATTAATAAGGCACTTTTTATTGGTTTCCCCTTTTATTTTTCCACCCGATATGTATATTATATTCAAAATGTTCTCCAGTGATGGAAAAAGTATACAGATTCTCCACCTAGAAATGAGTTAGCATTTTACCACTTACGGTTTCCTCGTCTCAAAGTCGAGAATAGCCTAGAATAAGGTCTGTGGTTCACACAAGCTTGAGATGGTCATGTTCTGTTCTACGATGTAAAAATACATCAGTAAATACTGCACTGGCGATTTCTGAAGCCTCTTTGTGTCCTAAAAAAGTGTCTAAATGAGACGATTAAAGGTCATCAAGATGAACATTAGCCGCCTTTAGCTTAGCGGTGGTTACGTGAAGTCATGTGACCCTGATGTTGTTTCTTTATAGACCAACGTTAGCTTTTTACTTCTGGTGATAGCATTTGCCTCTCAAAAATGTTGAAAGTGGTTTAATATGTCAAAATGATCCTTCTGAAACTAGTGAAAGTATAAATTACGTGTTTGCCACAAAGCTTATTTCCTGCAAGGTCCAAAATCCAATGGAAAACTCCCATTGGCTTTTTGTTGAGAGAACCCTTGCTAACTTCTCTGTCATCCAACAAAAATACGTCTTAAAGCATCACTTTATTCTATGTTTTATCAGGCCAGTGACCTTTGCCCTCCTCGCTGTGT
>NW_022987565.1:1277370-1489949 GCF_902827165.1 Trematomus bernacchii
ATGTAAGGTGTATTTAAACATATATTGCGATGTCTACCTTTTTCTAATGACCTGCAGCCATATTTTTAAATCAGCAGCAATGTTAATCATTATGAAAGTGAAACAACTGCTCTGTTCATTTAATGTAAGTGCAAAGATATATATATTTTGTCGCTAAAATCCATCAATAATCTTAATAAATTATGTTTTTTATCATATTGAATTAGTACTATAGGGTTAGAGTGAGCGGTCTATAGTTTCCTGTTATTTTAAATTGAGGCAGAAATGATGATAGTGCAATAAAGTCTCTCTCAGGCCTCCTCTCCTGTTTTCATTTCACTGAGGTGTTTTTAGGAATAAATCTTAAACTCTAAGCCTGAAAAAGGAACAGCATGCTGAAAGGCTTTCCGTTCCTTTCATACAACCACTTTCTTTAAAAACACAGTTGCTCTGAGTCGTTCTGCTGTGTTCGCTGAGCTGTTTCACTTTGATTCCTCCTGTATGCTGCCGGAGAGCAGCGGGTACTTTAACTCTGAGATTTACTGTCCTCTGTAGAAAGCGTGATGTGAGGATTAAAAAGCACCGGGGGAAAGCGTAGGCGGAATGAGAAATACAGAAACTTCAAAGGTGAGGGGATGTAAAAGGTATCATGTTATATTTCAATACTTTGAAGTATAAATGCACCAGTGGTGGAAAAAAGGAGTAATACCACAGTGTAAAAGTAAAAGTCCTACATTCAAGATTCCATGTAAGTAAACAGTGACAATGAGCCTGATATATGTCCTCTTAAAAAAGGGATAAAACAGGGAAATATTTGTCAGCTTTGACTTGTGAGCGCTGTAGAAGCTTGTTAATTATTCTTATTTACCATATCTTTATTTGTTTAGACTGCCCACATTGTATTTTGTCACATCCCACAGTTGTCCCTCGGTGGAGTTTCGAGGTTATTTCGTCTACCTGTTGAGACGTACGGCTGTTTTTCAAGCAAAGATGCTCATCGAGGCTCCAAGTTATTGCTCTAATCTTTTCTTTGACAAACATATGGACTTCCGCATGGATTGTTTTAAACATGTCTCAGTAAAAAGCTTTATTTTGCCTCTTAGCAACTTGTTTAGCTGTCACCTTAAGCACTAAGCATCATGGGTGATAACAGTGTCCGTCTTCAGGAGATGGTTTGACATATGGTCAGGTGTACTTGTAATGCAAGTCAAATAACACCCATCTGTTATTATTTATTTTGATATTTATGCAGGCTGATTTATTCTCCCTCACCCTGTTCATCCAATCACATCTGTGCCATATGTCATCCCACCAATCTAATCTAATATAATCTTATCTAATTACCTGCGCCACTCTGAAGACGGGGATATGAGCCGATCGGAGATGAGTCCAATCAGACTCTTTGTCTCGGCTTGTTTTATCACGGCCAAATTAGTTTTCAGACGTGAGCGTTATGCTCCGTGATTCCCCGCTGAGACGCTGCCCAGATTCATCAGCGATGATGAGGCGACTCACACTCGGTTATTTAAAGTTTATTCTAACCGTAGAAACTCTGACTCAGGGAACAGGAGCTAAACATGTATTGAACATGATCGGCTCTGATATTGGAATTTAAAACAATCCTCCTCTCATAGTGCGTGTGACTTTTTGTTGTGTCACCATTCATGTCTATACAAACAATATCTTATGATACAATTGGTAACAAAAGCAGAACATATTTTATCCATCCTTTTGAATTTTGCTCTAAAATTCAGCAGTTTGATGGATTTCATTTTGAAAATAGTAGCATACTAAATTGAGGCTTTATTTTTGATATTGCAAAATACAGTATATCCAATTCACCATTAACATCTTATTATACTAGAACCCCACTGTATATATTGTTATATTAACATATTGTGGTAATGCTTCGTATGTTTATACAATTATTTGTATTCTATATTTATTGGACATTTAAACTCCTTATGATTCATAAATACGTTTCATCTTAATGTATTTCATTGTACCTTTTTATTAAACATACTGACTTTAACTTCTTCTGTTTATAAAAATAATTGTATTTTATATTTATTTGACATTGATTTGTTCTATTTTAATTTATGAAATGTTATCTTTTATTGGACATTTTTAATGTAACTTCTTATGTTCACATACATATTTCTATATATATTTGAATTGATTTGATTTCAGTTTTTAAAGGACATTTTAATAAATATCTTTGTTCTTTTAAATATTTTATTGCACATTCCTTCCTAACCTTCTGATGTTTATTTATCATTTGTATTCTTAGAGCAACCATCTTAAAACCCAATTCTCCTCAGGATATATAAAGTATTCTGATTCTAACTTTGCCAAAATGAATTGCAATGTAAGTTTCCATTAGCAGGCGTAGCTTGATCACAGCTGAAGAGGGAACAGAGATACACAGAGGGGGGGGTAGAGATTTTAGGCTTGAAGCAGAACTCCTCTCTGGTGGTATAGCAACCAGGTGGAAACAGAGCGAGGACGGGCAGCAGAAGGACTGTGTGTGTATTTCAGGCCAAAATCAGTCAGAACCAATCACATCTTTTACTTTTAAAACTGTGCACTGAGCCTCTGGTGCTCTGCCAATTCCCAGATAGAGAGAGCAGACTGTGAAAGCACCAGAGGATAAAACCACACCTTAAATTAGATCAGCGGCGGAGCGGAGAACATGTTTGGTTAACTCCATCCCCTTTATCTGATCTGTAGAGATCCATCAGCCTCAGCAGAGAGGGAACATTGGACGTCTGACTCTAACTCACTTACTGCAGACTCCATTCAAGGTGTTGAAAGCTTTTTCACATCCTCATGTTTCCCTCTATTTCATATATGTTCACATAATCATATTTGTCATATGGATTGTCTATGAAGTAATTTTATCATCTTGTTTATTCTGTAAAATCTGCTGCATTCTGTCCGTCCTGAGAGAGAGACCCCTCCTCTGTTGCTCTCACAGACGTTTCTAACATTTATTCCTCTCTTAAAAAGGACATATTCTGCTGATGTTCAGGTTCATATCAGTATGTAGTGTCTCTACTTTAAAGAGTCCTCTCCTGCTGATGTTCAGGTTCATATCAGTATGTAGTGTCTCTACTTTAAAGAGTCCTCTCCTGCTGATGTTCAGGTGTATATCAGTATGTAGTGTCTCTACTTTAAAGAGTCCTCTCCTGCTGATGTTCAGGTGTATATCAGTATGTAGTGTCTCTATTTTAAAGAGTCCTCTCCTGCTGATGTTCAGGTGTATATCAGTATGTAGTGTCTCTACTTTAAAGAGTCCTCTCCTGCTGATGTTCTGGTGTATATCAGTATGTAGTGTCTCTACTTTAAAGAGTCCTCTCCTGCTGATGTTCAGGTGTATATCAGTATGTAGTGTCTCTACTTTAAAGAGTCCTCTCCTGCTGATGTTCAGGTGTATATCAGTATGTAGTGTCTCTACTTTAAAGAGTCCTCTCCTGCTGATGTTCTGGTGTATATCAGTATGTAGTGTCTCTACTTTAAAGAGTCCTCTCCTGCTGATGTTCAGGTGTATATCAGTATGTAGTGTCTCTACTTTAAAGAGTCCTCTCCTGCTGATGTTCAGGTGTATATCAGTATGTAGTGTCTCTACTTTAAAGAGTCCTCTCCTGCTGATGTTCAGGTGTATATCAGTATGTAGTGTCTCTACTTTAAAGAGTCCTCTCCTGCTGATGTTCAGGTGTATATCAGTATGTAGTGTCTCTATTTTAAAGAGTCCTCTCCTGCTGATGTTCAGGTGTATATCAGTATGTAGTGTCTCTACTTTAAAGAGTCCTCTCCTGCTGATGTTCAGGTGTATATCAGTATGTAGTGTCTCTACTGGGACATGTCTCCATGCTTTAATGTTCAGAAAGCTCTTTATTTTCCTCATACTGCCTGTGCTGCAGCACCTCTTTTCACCCTCTGTCTGAAACCAGAGCCCAGTCTGCTCTGATTGGTTAGCTGGCCGGCTCTGTTGTGATTGGTCAACCACTTAGAGATGTCCCGCCCCCTTAGCCTATCACATACAATATGTTGGAGCGCTAGCCAATAGAAGTGCAAGGGTTACATGATGATTTCATTATATCACAAAAGTAAATATAGGAGATATTCACATTATACTTTTCTGTTTTGTAAATCAAGCAGAGAACTTAGAGACCACTTATGGCGCACTTCCACTGCAGCGCGTAGCGCGGTTTAAGCGTGCCGTGCCAATCCCAGCCCGTTTTTTGTTGCGTTTCACAGTTTTTCTGGCCCTCCAAAATCCAGGTTCTTTCTGGGCCAACAACCGGGCTGAGTATGCTAAACTAGTGAGAGAATCGCTGGCAAGGGGGCTACAACTACAACAAAATGAACATATTTGACCGTGATTTAATTGTAATACACGTTTCAAAATGATGCCGAAGTAACAACATACTGATACCGGTTAGTAAAAACCATGAATTAATGTTTTGACAAGTCTGCAGACAGACGGCAGGCGAAAAACCTTTTAAAATGCGTGTTTTCTAAATGGAGATTGGCTAAGCTAACGCAGTATATGCTCCGACCGTCCACACTCACAACAACGGCCTATACAGACATAAATAAAGCAGCGACTGTACTCACCATGACACAGGCAGTCTGTGGTTTGTACTTCTTTAACTTTTGTCTAGTTTCTGAACAGATATAATAATAATAATAATCATGACACCCAAGGACACCGTACAATTTGTTAAAAAATAAAGAAAACGCTAATAGGCAAGAAAACATGATAAAAACAGATATTAGGAGCTGTGAGCTTGAGTGCTAACAGCTAACGGCTGATGTTGTTTTTCTGTGGTTCGCATTGAAGATGACGTCACGGCTCTGCCTACACTGCGTTACTATAGTTACTGCCCCAGCTACTAAACTGTAATGGAAACGCAGCATAAAGTGAGCCTGGCCTACCAAGGCCTAACTATACCGTACTAAGCCGTGCAAGGCCCTCCAGTGGAAATGCGCCATTAGAGACCCCATCACGAGTAATGTGTTGGAAGAAAGGGAAAACCCCAAAAGGTTGACTAAATGTACAGGTATATCATTTACACACGAGTGTTAACTGTTAGAATAATTTATTAACCATTGAAGACACTTTTTGGGATCATTAAACATCAATGTTTTCAGCATGTAGTTTGAGATAACAGACGCAGAAAACCAATTGAGACACTGAAAAAATGCAAACAACACAATGAGAGATAGAGGATAATATAACGGGGAAGAAATACTGGACCATCTGTAGGGAGAATAAGACGAGATGGGGATGACACACATGTAGTTGTAGAAGCTCCATGCCTCAGGGTTTGGTGCCATTTGGTGCCTGTTTGGACCACCAGCCACAGGAAACACACAGTTACACATCAATACAGAAACACACACCATTCACACGAGGGTGAGCCGTGCCTCACTAACACACATTCACCAGAGTCCGTGTTAATAATGCAGAGCGCTGTGAGCCTACGGGCGGCTGCTGGTTCCAATCCCTCAGACAATCTGCCCTCAGAAATCCACTTCAAATAGTATTTTACTACCCTTTTATTACCCATTTCAGAACGTTTTTCTACCCATCCGACAGACAGATTAAACGTATTCAGGCTGCATCGTGATACCTTTGACTGATATTGCAAGGGATTCATACTTTGATCCTGGTGTGATTTTTTGTTTTTTAAGAGGATCTTTGAGTCTAGAATACGATTTGTATGCCGGGATATCTCTGCAGCTCAACAAAACTTCATTCAAAATGGTATTTAGACACATATTTGGCCTTTAACTAATATTGTGCTTCATGTGATTGGAGATAACACTAGTCCATATTGCAATTTCCAATTAAACACGACATATTATGCTCTGTCTCAGGTTCATATCTTATCTTGTCTTATCTGCCCGAGCCCCTCTCTACTCTACGTGCCCCTAAAGGTCTTGTTTTCTTGTTCTTAACAGTGTGAATGTTTTATATCTCATATATTTGCTTGATTACAATAAGGAAACCCCTTCCTTTAAAAGGATTATTTTTGGACTGAAGCTCGATGACTGTGTGTTCAAGTCTGCCAAAACTATATACACTGAGGGGGGGGGGGGAGACCAACCAGAGTCTGACTCAACAGTGTGACAGTTCATGAGTAAACTTTGATCTCTAAATAAATAAATCCTCTCCAAATGTTGTTTTTTTTGGATGTTTTCATTTGGATTTGCTATTATATGTGACGGCCCCCTGGAGGAGGGTTATTTGTTGGTCCGTCAGTATGAAAGCAGAGAGTCTGTGAGACAGTGGGGTCAGTGAATCATCTTCCTCCTCCTCTTCCTCCTGCTTCGTGTTTCGGTGTCCGACTGTGAGCATCTCGTCTCGGGGAGTCGCTGCTCCGTCACATCGCTGTGACTTCACTTCCTGCCATGACCTCACTTCCTGTCTGTCATGGCGGTAGTTTTCATCCAGAGAGGAGTCACTGCCTGTCGGGGTCACACCGTCTCTCAGAGCAACACACACCATCACATTTAGAAAACTATGCTTCTGTGTTTTGTATGTATTTATCAGAATCAGATTTACAGTATTGCCACAGAGAGAGAATTAGCTTTGGTGCATAATGATTCCTGTGTAAACAAATGGAGGAAAGTTCAGTTTAAGTATACAACTCGTAAAAAAACTATTAAAAAAAACATTATAAAATTAAGAAAAAGATAAAAAAAATAAAATATTATAAGAATATAAAAAATCATATGCACTTCAACGCACTTGCAGAAAACCTTGATATTGGACGTTCATGCAGACATGGAGTCAAAAAGACGTGTGTGTGTGTGTGTGTGTGTGTGTGTGTGTGTGTGTGTGTGTGTGGGTGTGTGGGTGTGTGGGTGTGGGTATACATGGGATTGCATCAGTGTGTGTGTTGAACTGCAGGAACAGCATCGTTGCTCTGACACTTTTAGATTCCTAATGTGTGTGTGTGTGTGTGTGTGTGTCTGTGTGTCTGTGTGTGTGTGTGTGTGTGTGTGGGTGTGTGTGTGTGTGTGTGTGTGTGTGTGTGTGTGTGTGTGTGTGTGTGTGTGTGTGTGTGTGTGTGTGTGTGTGTGTGTGTGTGTGTGTGTGTGTGTGTGTGCGCGCTCCCACCAGTGTGTTGTTAGTTACCGCCCCTGGCTATGAATGCAGAATGGCAAACAGGGACAGATTGTGTGTTTAACATAACATTTGATTTACAACTAAGAGAGGAAGGAGATTCGGAAATAAATGCAAACATGTGAAGGAACGTCAAGTTTGTGTGTGTTTTGGTGATTGTACGGAGATTGTTTTGCAGAACCGAGGTAGGGAGTTACGGCTCTAATAAGTTGTTCAATTGTTTAAATGTTTAACAATAATAATGTCCTAAAATGCTGCTTTCAGTGAGGCGGATAGAATTCTTGTTATTTTATACCATTATTTGTATTATGTTACACAGTCTCTCTACGTTGTATTATCGAAAAATCGACCGTTTTATATCGATATTCAATAAAGAACATTGTTATAACTTGCACCCTTAAAGCCAGAATGTGAGTTTGAATGAAATCCAAATGACTGGAAGTTGTGTTTCATAAAGGTGAGCCTTGTTGCAGAAGGCATGCACAAAAACAGTAGATCTCTGATTCCTGAGTACAGAGACATCGTTAGGTTTCAGAGAGAGGACGATGTGTGTGAAGCTGCAGCTGCTGGCTAATATAAAACAATGTGACTATGGCACTGCCTTTATTATACATTGCAATTAAAGCTTGTCACCTGACCCGCGGTGAGAAACTGATTCTGTATATTGTGAATGTCAGGTGATATTCAGGTAGTACTTTCTAGCGATGCATGCTTTACTAAAAGTCGAGTCTGGCAGAGGATGATGATGTTCTGATGGGGTCACCTGAAGTTTCCTGCCTGACCTCAGAGTGCTGCAGGCGGCCAGAGGAAGCTGCCAGTGAGCAGCCGGGATACAAATCAAACGCTCCTCACCTCGGATCAACTCTGCAGCTGGAGAGGAGAGGAGAGGAGAGGAGATAAGAGCAGAGGAGAGAGGAGATCAGAGCAGAGGAGAGAGGAGATCAGAGCAGAGGAGAGGAGAGGAGAGCAGAGGAGAGAGGAGAGGAGATAAGAGCAGAGGAGAGAGGAGATCAGAGCAGAGGAGAGAGGAGATCAGAGCAGAGGAGAGAGGAGATCAGAGCAGAGGAGAGAGGAGATCAGAGCAGAGGAGAGGAGAGGAGAGCAGAGCAGAGGAGAGAGGAGATAAGAGCATAGGAGATGAGATAAGAGCAGAGGAGAGAGGAGATAAGAGCAGAGGAGAGGAGAGCAGAGCAGAGGAGAGCAGAGCAGAGGAGAGGAGAGGAGAGGAGAGGAGAGGAGAGCAGAGGAGATCAGAGCAGAGGAGAGAGGAGATCAGAGCAGAGGAGAGGAAAGGAGAGGAGAGGAGAGGAGAGGAGAGGAGAGGAGAGGAGAGGAGAGGAGAGGAGAGGAGAGGAGAGGAGAGGAGAGAGGAAAAGGGTAAAGGGTTAGAAGAGAGGAGAACAAATGTGAGGAGAGAAGGGTAGGAAACGAGGAGAGGAATAAAATAGTAACGAGAGATGAGTTAAGAGAGGCAGAGAGGAATGTATGCCAAAAGGAAGGGAAAGAAGGGATTGAGAAGGAGAGGAAACAAGGGAGAGGAAGAGGAGAGGGGTTGATAAAAGAGGACATGGAAGGAAAGGAGGAAGAGAGGAGGAAAGAACAGCTGTGAGGAGAGAAAGTGAGATGATGAGAAAAAGAGCAGTTGATAAAACAAATGAGCAATAAGATGAGAGAGAAAGAGAAAGGGAGGAGAAGAAGGAGGAGATGTGGAGGAGAGACAAAATGATGGAGGGACGGAGGAGGAAGAAGGATGGTGTGAGGATGAGGAGGAGAGAGACAGTTGGCAATTATCTAGAGTACCTTCCTCTCAGTTTTACTGCAGAGCCTCATTGGGATGTGTGTGTGTGTGTGTGTGTGTGTGTGTGTGTGTGTGTGTGTGTGTGTGTGTGTGTGTGTGTGTGTGTGTGTGTGTGTGGTGTGTGTGTGTGTGTGTGTGTGTGTGTGTGTTGTGTGTGCTGTGTGTGTGTGTGTGTGTGTGTGTGTGTGTGTGTGTGTGTGTGTGTGTGTGCATCTGTGTGTGTGAATCTAATGCTTCCAAGTTTGGGGAAGTAAGCGCAACATTATCCCAGAATTATGTCAGTAGTTCTTCTTCATCTCTGACACACACACACACACACACACACACACACACACACACACACACACACACACACACACACACACACACACACACACACACACACACACACACACACACACACACACACACACACACACACACACACACACACACACACACATCCAGTGTCTCCCACACGCTCATGCTGGGTCTCTCACAATCACAACACACCCACTCACACACATACAGACACACTGCTGTTAGCCATGAGTCACTGTCATGTGACTCATAGTGTGTGTGTGTGTGTGTGTGTGTGTGTGTGTGTGTGTGTGTGTGTGTGTGTGTGTGTGTGTGTGTGTGTGTGTGTGTGTGTGTGTGTGTGTGTGTGTGTGTGTGTGTGTGTGTGTGTGTGTGCGCGCATGTGTGTGTGAGCTTGGCAGTGCCCACGTTAGCTTCTGTGCCAGCTCCACGGGTGTCTTAGATTAACACTGAAGAGCACCTTTGATGATCATACACACACACACGCACACACACACACACACACACACGCACACACACACACACACACTCATGATGCCCATCCTCCTCTCTTCTCCTCTCTTGTCTCCTTGTTTTATCTCTTAATTGATTGATCATATATCGTTGTTTCCTGTATCTGTGTTTGAAGGCGGAGTCTCTGATAATAAAGTGTCTCTTTTTGACAACATGCTGTCACCTGATCAGCGGAGTAGTTCGTCCGGATTTCTGTACTTTAGTCCAGTTTAATCCGGTTTGGTCTTTTTTTACTTTGGTTTGGTCCAGCTTGTCTTGTAAGGTCCAAATATGTCTGCTTTGGAGCTATTTGTATTTGTTGTGGTTTGTTTTATTCTGGTTTGTTCTGGTTTGTTCCGGTTTGATCCGGTTTGATCCAGCTTGTCTTGTATGGTCAGCTAAACTTTATTTATGGTTCTGTTTATTTTGGTTGCTCCGGTTTGATCAGGTTCTCAAAATCCTTCATAATTACCTTGTTTGGTCCGGCCTTTCTGAATGTTCAGTTTGATCCGTACCACAAGTGTGAAAACCCACCTTTAAGTCCAAATCTAAATACAGTTTTATCAGAGAGCCTTTCCTGATTCAACTCAAATTTAATTCATTTTAATCTGGTTAGTTTGAGTCTTGCTTGGTCTTGTTTACTTTGGTCATTTACGATAAAGTTACTTTGGTGTTTCTGGTTCTTTATATTCTGGTGGGGTCAACTTTAGTTATTTCAGAATGTGTTGTTTGTCAGAGGTTTGTCTGGTTTTCTCTGGGATGATAGAATGTATTTAATATGAAATTCAATACAGTAAATACATTATTATTATTATTACAAATACTCTATACTGTAATGATTAAAACATTTATGGATTGATTAGCAGATGATTAACCCTCTCTCCCCCTCTTTCTCCCCCCTCTCAGTGTGGAGGGCGACTCTCAGTGTCCGGAGGCGCTCACTTTTTCTGATTCGTCCTTCGGCCACCCGCCTCCCTTCCATCGATACAGTAACAGTCCTCTCTCCAGCCCTTGTGACCCCTACGGCTCCACCGGCGGGCCCCTGGGAGCCTGCCACACACAGGTATTGACCCTCAAAACACACACATGATAAACAGTCAATCTGATTGATCTGATTGATTGACATTCTCACAGGAAGTATCACAATGGCAGAGTAGAACTTAAATCCCATTTCTGCTTCAGGGAATTTGATCTTTTGTATCACACTGGTATCGTTTTGTTTAATTATCAAGGCCCATCATTCCAAGAAACATTATTTCCACGAATTTTAAGATGTTTTTGTGATGAAGCTCTAGATAAGACATAGTGGATTTATTAAACAGTAACATACACAACCCACAGACCCTACGAACTAAGCAAACTCACTACTGGTGTTATTCCTTAGTGGCAAGCATATAATTACTTTGTTAAATTATGGTGAATTCAAATAAGTAACATGTTAAAGTTTAACATCTAGTGGCTTGTTTACAGGGCTGCATGTTAACTGTTAGCTTGGCAGTGGGCCTAACTTTGTGTTAGAGGTTGTAATGGAGGTCAGCAGCTCATTACAGATGTTGAAAGTAATTAAGAACATGTAGTAGGCCGAGGTTTTATGGAGCCTAATGGGACAGTTAAACCCAAAATCAAACACATATATCTTTCTTCTTACCTGAAGTGCTATCAGATTGTTTTGGTGTGAGTTCCCGAGTGTTGGAGATATTTGTCTTACAAATGTCTGCTTTGCCTCTTGACTATATTGGTATTAGATAGTGCTTTGCTTTTGCTGCTCAGAGCATTAAAAGAAAACTTCTGATAATCTAACAAACAAAAACTCAAACACACCTTGTTGTTTCAGATTGTAGGAAATATTTTCTAGTCCATGACTTTCTTCTACACTATGATGGATGCAAAGACAATAGTTCCTACATGAATCTGTGGATTATCTTGGGTAACAGTTGATATACGGAAAGAGACATTGATGTTGTGTATCTCAAGTGTATTTGTTGGCGCTCTTAGCACCACCGCTCGTCTAGTTTAAGCATATTGGTGAAAAAGCATTACAATGTAGGATTGATAAAACTGCACTACAGTGAAGTGGAAAACACATGTATTTTAAATGTTTCTTTTGGGGCTGAACTTTCCCGTTAACTTGGGTTTTTGCTGTTTTTACTTGATACCTATTTAACTACATCATTCTGGAATAAATATTAACAACCTGTCTCCCTCTCTCCCCCCCTTCCTCCCCCAGGGAAGCTCTCCCGTCTCTCCCCCCAGCCCGGCGAGCCTTGCCTGGGCTCAGCACAGCCGACACCAGCCGGCCAGCCTGGCGCTCCGCAAGCAAGAGGAGGAGGAGAGCAAACGCTGCAAGGCTCTATCCGACAGCTATGAGCTCTCTACAGACCTCCAGGACAAGCAGGTACTGTACATGTCTCTTCTACATCAACATGTGTCCCCTCTGTGGAAAGAGACTCTGAACGTTTCAGGAAAAAAGATTCTCTCTCTTTTTGTCCTGATCCATTTATATAAGAACCTGTCTGAAAATGAGCTGATCAGATTTTGGCCACTTTATGATGTCATAACGATTTTTTTGGCTTGTGTAACCATTAGCCAATCACCAACCAAGGTAACCCCCCCCCCACCTAATCACCTGAATCTCCTCCTAGAGCACCAGTAGGCGCGTTCACACCGGAGTACTTTTCACCGTACTTTTCACGTTTAGTTCCGTTAGTACCCCTTATGTCGCGTTCACACCAAAAAGAGTACTTCATCTCGGGAACTTTTACCCCCATTTTTAGTGCCTGCTGAGAGATGGTACTTTCCTGGGGGAAAAAAGTGCCCCAGTTCTGATTGGCTAGGCGAATTGCAAACCACGCCCCGTACAACTCGTACAATGTTTTGTAGAGCCGCCATTTTATTATCCTCGCATTAGCATTATTAGCATTAGCATTCGCCCAGCGCACAAACGCAGAGAGACTAACTTATGGCAACACAAAATAAAACGTGGGAGCGGTGGAGATGAGGAGGTGTCGGCGTTCTGGCGATTTACTCGGAAGGCTTCAGTAGAAGCTGCTGGGAGTCCCAGCAGCTTCTACTGAAGCCAGTCCCCAACTCCGGGGACTTCCGGCCGGGGACTTCGGGTGGCAGTATACGCTGTGAAGTTGTTTGCGGCCTGCCAGTAAACCCAAAGCAGAAGAAGACGAAGTGACGTCAGCGGCTCATTTGTGTAATCTTCCCTCAGGGAATTTATTCCGGTGTGAACGCGATCTGTACTAAGTGCCAAGGGCGCCGGAAGCGGGGGGGCCAGGGGGCCATTGGTCCCCCCACTTTTCAGCCCTGCCCCACATTTTCGCAGCGGCGGATGCCGTGGAACACTGTACAAATCCCGTTTCAATAATTTGCCTCTACTCTAAAGTCGCATCTAAAACGCGATCTGATATAGCTGTGTATATTTTGTTATGTTTGATTGTTATATTCAATCTCATTAGCTACAGGCATTTTTTAAGCTTGTAAAGCTCTCACTCGCCACTCTGCTCTTCCTCAGCGCCGCTTCCCCTCCCTCTGCTGAAATTATGAATGTAAGGCGTATAGTAATCATAGATAACACGGCAGGGTCCGTTACAGTTTGTTTTTATCTGATTTCAAATAAACAAAGTCTTGGCTTTCAGAATATTAAACTTGTTTCGGCAAATTCAGATGATAAATACAACTTTGAAGCTTGTAACGGCATAATTACAAGCGGAGAACGGAGTAACTTAACGTCACAGCAGGCATAACAACAGCCGGTGTTTCTCGTGAGTGTTTTCCCCGGGAAACAAACACAATACACACAAACGCAAAAATACACAAACACACACGTATATACACACACACACTCGCGGGCTTCCCCTATCTTCCCTTCGTACTATTTTGATCATTTACTCCGCTAATAATCAATCAGATCGATCCAGAGAAGAGGAAACTTTAAAGGCCTTTTTCTCAAAATGATGACTCTGTAACAGTCATTATATAATGTGACATATTTTGCTTAATATTTGGAGTACAACAACAATCCTGATATCATTAGAAAGCTACGAATCTCCTCTTTCCAACAGTGTATACAACTCAAAATGTGTCTTCGGGTCAATGCGACTGATTTCGATGGAGCAGGTTTGCATTAGGTAAAAATAAAGCAGGCAGACATAACAGGAAGAATATGTACATTTTAACCCAATCAAATAGGACATTGTCACACCATTCAAATGTATCCATGTAAATTACAACCAATAAAAAAGCTTAGATTTGTTTATTCGTTACGTTGTTTACTTTATTTGTTACGTTGTTCTGTGTGTGTCAGCCGTTAACCTAGATAGAACAAATATATACACTTGCAAACACGTCAGAAGAACCAGCGCAGAAGAAAACTAAATACAGTCAATCTAAACTTAAATTAACAACTGGAAGGTCACATCCCTGACATCCACGTCTCCGGAGCCTGGACCTTCATCAATCATAGAAACAGCGAAGCCAGATGAACCCAAAAGCAGCAGCTCTGCGGCCACAGAGACTGTCAAAACCGCCGCCACCGCCGTCGTTGAACCGAAACAGGCTGGTTCCGACTGCATGGAGGTTTGTTGTCGGGACATTGAGACGGGTAAAGCTGCAGCTAACTGACCGCTAGATTATTTGGGCAAAGAGAAAGGTACTTCAACGCAGAATGGTACAAAAACAGAGAGTGGTTAATTCTTTGCAAAACCACTAAACGGGCCTTCTGTGAAATATGCAGATTTGCTGCTGTCAAACGGCTTGTCACTTTCTCAAAATGTGGAGATGATAGCTTTGTTAATATCGGAGTTAATAACTGGAAAAAGTGCCCAAGCCTCCTGGACAGCCACGAAAAGTCTCATTTCCACAGAGAGTGTATTCAAAAATAGTGCGCTTTCTTCAGTCAAACACCAGTCAACATACAGCTTGTCAAACAACAGCGTATTGAGCAGGAAAAAAGAAGAGATGGAATGATGGAGCAACTGCGCTGTCTGCAGTTTCTAACCCGACAGGGCCTAGCAATCAGGGGGCATGCGGATAAGGAGAGCAATTTCCAAAAGAACTCGTAGCTGAGAAAAACCCCACTCTGAAGAGCTTCATGCTCACCGGGAAATATGCATCATGAGACAATTAATGAACTTATAAATCTAATGTATCGGGAGTCTCTCACCACTATATTAACTGACATTTAAAAGCAATGCAAAACATGCAGTTATTGTGCTTCCAGCAAACATCCACTGATAAACTGCGATGTTAACAACCTCATGATAACCTCATATTTTTTTAACTTAGGATCTACCTGTGTTTAGTCTAGAAAAAGGTAAATGTGTGCATTTTATTATAAAGTTGTGTATATTTACAGACTGTTGCAAAAACTAAGAAACTTATAAACATCAGGTTTAAAACTAAAAGAGCTTTACAAAAAAGTAACACAATTAGAGATGTTTGGAGTTTTATTTTAGTTATTAATTTACATTTTTTGTCAAAGAGATGCTGATTTGAAACCGTTGATACAGTTACGGCATTTCCTGTTTCTGCCGGAGAGAGGGGAGTTTGTCCCAAAGCTTGCCGCTGTATCTACTCCCTCCATCTGACAGGAGGGAGCCTCATGTGTCACTCCACGGAGTTCACTCCGTCACGGAGGGGGAGTGTGTAGGGGTAGGGTGTAGGGCGTGGTTTGGGATTGGGCAATACACACGCACTTTTTTGGCCCCCCCACTTCTAAAATGAATCCGGCGCGCCTGCTAAGTGCCCTGGGGTAATAAGTGCCGGGGCACTGAGTGCCGGCACTGAGTACGACAAAGTACTTGGTGTGAACGCGGCTATTGTGTTCTTTTTAACCAAATATCTCTCATGCGGCTTTCACACCGGCGCTTTTCACTTTCTAGCTCCTCGCGAGAGCTTTTCTGGTTCAGCTCCCGTTTCCCTTTTCAGCTCCCGCTCTGTTCACACTGCCCAGAGCTGCCGCTGCTGCGTCATGACGTCACAGTTTACGTCGCTGATTTTCTCCCACAACAACAACGGGCCGGGGACTGCGTCGGGTCGATGATCGTGTTGCTTTTAATCATACGAAGCCAGATTAAATTAAATAACGACTTCTCCAACCTTATACTTTTCTCCAGAGTGCCGTGGTTCATTGTTTATTAATGTGTTTCAGCGGCATTTACCGACCGCTGCAGTGCTGGCTGCTCTTCCACGGGAGTTTATTCTCCCGTTAGCTCCGGGTTAGCTCACACGGCTCTAAAGTATTCACTGTCTGACTGTCACACAAGCAGCTGATACATATCCCCAGTTCCCCTTAAGTGAATGTGTGTCAGTCTGAATTGACGCTGTTTGGCATCACAACGCTGTTATGAAAGTTTCTCTGGTATAACATGGGTGATGTTAGCATAGCAACCGAAGCTAAACTGACTACTTGCTAAGCCGTTTTCTATAGGCACATTTTACCGGCGTATTTTTCATTATGATTCTACTTCTGATAGTCGGACATGACAACCTGTATAGCCCATGTATCTCCACAATGATCAATAACAGAGAACGGATGGTCAAAGTAAGGTTTCCTGCACGCCTCGACGTAAGAGACGTAAGCGACGCCGCGTCATAGCTCCAAAGCTCTTGCCTCTGGACCGACAATTTTTTGGAGCTGGAAGTGAACCGCATTCCGGAGCTATGACGCGCCGCCGCTGCGGTGTGAACAGGAAAAACCGGCGCTTTTCAGGCTCTAGCTCCCAGCAGGAGCTGGAAAAGCGCCGGTGTGAAAGGGGTATCAGAGGGGCGTGGGGAGTGGCTCCTTATTTTCATCTAAAGTAACAGACAGAGAATCAGCACTTTGGAAACAGGGCTGAAACAGAGTGGATTATGGGATGCTGCAATGATCTGTTTGGTGTTTGGAGCCAAACACTTCAGAGACATGTTTTGTATATATCTGAGACCTATAATATATTGATGAAAAACAGTATAATAGGGGACCTTTATGAAGTGGACCAATCCAATGACAGGCTCCTGTAATAGTTTATGTTACATTCTGAGATGGATGCAGCCTTTTCGAACACAGCGTAAAGAGTACAATGCACGTCAAAACACCCACACTTATTGTCTCTCACACACACACACACACACACACACACACACACACACACACACACACACACACACACACACACACACACACACACACACACACACACACACAGGCATCATCGTGGGTTGATTCCCAGTGCCGTGTCAGGATATGCGTGTCCTATTTAGCATCACTGAAGCGCTTCAACTCAATTGTATCACATGTATTCCCACATCAGTGCATCCCAGTTTCTCCACTTCTTGCTCTATGTTGATTCTTGTGTTTGCTGCAGACACTCAACGATTCAAAGGGGCTTTATTCTCATATGCACAGCTACAGTTTAGATATGCAATAACAAACTGAAGTCACAGGCTCCTCCAACAATGCAACGTAAATATATAGAAGACGTCAAACTAAATAAAAATAGTGCAAGAAGAAACAGAGTAGGAATAAAATAGTGCAAGAGAATGTTGCAAAACCAATGTGCAAGCATCCAGGAGGAGTTCATTATTGAGCAATTCATATAGAATAACATGAGCTAAAAATAGAATGTACATTTGAATGATCTACAGGGAAATAAAATACTAAATATCACACTGTAAGTAAAAATAGAATGTAAATAACAAAACATTCCCAATTTGGGATCAATTAAGTATCTCTTATCTTATCTTATCGCTTATACATGATGTACGGTGAAATAAAATACTAAATGTCACACTGTAAGATGTGATAAACAACACTGTTTTAAATATAAGATTGTTTGGAAAATACTGAATGTACTCTTCAAATATCAGAGTACATGATAACAAAGGTATCCCAACTGTAGCTGAGTACATGACAGGATGTATGATTACCTAGAAGAGCATCAGGACTGTTTTAGGCATATGATAGCTATGTGATTAACATGATGATTCAGCCTCTATGGAGATAGACATATGACAAGCATGATCATTTCTGACGTGGAGCTAATCTGAACTAAACATTGAATACTGTTTTATATTCCTCCATCTTGTGACTGTGCAACTCCCTCTCTTGGATATCAGCATGTGAAGGACACTGTTCAGGAACTAGTTGATGCTCTGTATGTGATGACTACTTCCATTCTGGAGAGGATCATAAATACATGGATCCTGAGATTGAAGCTCAAGCCGGGGACCAGTGATTATTAACATTTTGAGATTTGAGAAAAAGTCATAATTTTGAGAAAAAGTCAGGATTTTGAGATTTTGAGAAAAAATCGTAATTTTGAGAAAAAAACGTAATTTTGAGAAAAAATCTGAAAAAATACAACACTTTGAGAAAAAACTCAGTATTGTACATGACAGGATGAATGATTACCTACAATAACTGGTATTCCTCCATCTTGTGACTGTGTAACTCCCTCTCTTCTACATCAGCATGTGAAGGACACTGCTCAGGAACTAGTAGTACCAAATGCTCTGTATGTGATGACTACTTCCATTCTTGAGAGGATAATAAATACATGGATCCTGAGATTGAAGCTCAAGCCGTTGACGAGTCATATTTTTCTAACAAAGATGTTTGAAATTATTGTATCTATATCTTTAATCTAAAATGAATGAATTGAATTGTCTTGAATGTGTAGGTGGAGATGCTGGAGAGGAAGTACGGGGGTCAGTTCGTGTCGCGGCGGGCGGCGCGGACGATCCAGACGGCGTTCAGGCAGTACCGCATGAACAAAAACTTTGAGAGGCTCCGCAGCTCGGCCTCGGAGAGCAGGATGACCCGCCGCATCATCCTGTCCAACATGAGGATGCAGGTACACACACACACACACACACACACACACACACACACACACACACACACACACACACACACACACACACACACACACACACACACACACACACACGTACTTTAGTATTTTCATGTAATGCTACCTAATACTTCTACTCCACTATTTCAGAGGCCAATATTGTACTTTTTTTCTACATTTATTGATAAAGCCTTCCATGAATTGTAACCTTATTTCTTTTTTCAAATTAGTTTGTTTTTTTTACTTAAAATTTCAGGTGTTTGTACTTGCCAATATTGTACTTTTTACTTCCCTACATTCATTTAACACTCCTAGTTACTTTTGCATATAAAAACAAATTATTTGATTACATGATAAGGTGCAGTATTGTAACACCAATCAACCATGTCTTTTCTGAAGTCTCAAAAATGTGCTCGAAATCTACAAAGTCAAACATTAAAGTAATTCTTTCACTTCTGGATATACACACTGTCCAGGGACGTGCACAGACATTTTGGGGGGCGGGAGCTCAAGTGAGGAAAAAGGGCACTTCCCATAATCATTTATAAAAAAATGTTTTAAAACAAAAAGTTAAATATAGTTGCACATCTCTGACTTACGGACCAATTTATTTTAATACCCTCACACTCACGCAATTGTTTAATACTCAACAGAATTCTACAAAATAATCAGCTAACACAGAGACAATGGTCTTCTTTAGTATTTAGTATTCACTACGCACAAGAGCAGACAACAAACTAGTACAATGAATAGTTATTAAATGAGCAGCCAACAATCAAAATTATGAAGTTACTGTTTAAGGACATTACAGGCAAAAAGATCGTTTTTTTATTTACTTATTTTGGTCTATTTTGCTTCCATGTTTTCTTTCACTCTAATGGAAATAAAACTTCCAAAAAACACACAAATGGTGTTCGTTATACTACCATGTCTGAATTCATCTATAGGCTAGATTTAAAGCTAATCTGCATTTAAACATAGCATTTCAGGGGAAAATACTGACTTGACGTAAGCAACGTTGTGAGGTGATTTTTTGTTTTATCCTTTTCACCTGCAATGCCTTGGTAACTGCATGCAAATTTGCGCATTTTATTAGGCCTAGTTAACGCCTAATTTGCATATCAATGTGGCGATTGTGATGACGTTATTAGATACACATTTTACTGTATTCACTTTAAGTGTCTCCCCTTAAGTACAGTACATTAGCCTGTAGGCTATGCCCATGATAAATTGTCTTAGCTAAACCTTGAGCTAACTTATCCATTAGCTAGTACCCTACCATAGTTAACTATATTTGTTATGGTCTTTTAGCTAATTAGCTGTAAACGCGAGGCACTGGCAGCTTAGTAATTTGTTCATCACCACTCACCTTCAAACAAGCCAAGAAAATCCGGCATAACATGGGACAGTAAGGTGGGAGGTGCTGCTACCTGTCTGTCTGAAGGGACTGTAAAGTGGGAGGTGCTGCTACCTGTCTGTCTGAAGTGACTGTAAGGTGGGAGGTGCTGCTACCTGTCTGTCTGAAGTGACTGTAAGGTGGGAGGTGCTGCTACCTGTCTGTCTGAAGGGACTGTAAAGTGGGAGGTGCTGCTACCTGTCTGTCTGAAGGGACTGCCGATGTCCGCACCGATGTCCGCACCGCTGTGCGCGAGACGTGGAGGGAGGGAGGGTAGGGAGAGCATCGGAACTTCACAGTCTAATCTCCAGACCTGATATTTTAATTTTGTATTCAATCAATATATTGTTGGAAAGGGAAACTGTGTGCAAACAGCAGTAGATATATATTCATTTATAAAAAAAATAAAAAAGGGGAAAAAAAGGGCACTTTCTCTGGAGGAAGAAAAAGGGCAGGGGCTCAAGCCCACTTTGATGTCTATGTGTGCACGTGCCTGACACTGTCTCTGCAGTACACATAAACACACAACAAAACGTTCAAATATGCCTGTGTGTCTGTTTTTTCCTGCTGGGTCCAGTACTCGTTTGATGAGCGTCAGCCGCAGGGTCAGGGGTCAGCGGGTCAGCGGGGGCCAGACGACGCAGGAGACATCGACGACTCCTTCTCCAAACAGGTAAACACACCTGTGACTCACGATGATGTGGAGATGTTAGGATATTACAGCTGATATACTCAGTCGGTGTTCAATAAAGCTTTTGCTGCAGAATTGAGCAGGAAATTCTTGAACTAAGACAAAAAAAGACTCAAAGTGTGCTGACTAGCGTTTCCTGCAGCTTTCATCAGCGTTTCACAGGCTTCTCAGTCTCAGCCTATATATAATAATTTGCTTGATTATTTAATTTTAAACGTCCATGCAGGTGTTAACTAATTGCATAGCATAACGGTGAGTGTGTCATCGCTCTAATGCTGTAGAAATACACATTATACTAACTTAAAGCTGGGGTAGGCGTTTTTTTGGGCATCGTTGGGGAAACATTCTTTAATATCCTTTCAGCATACTGCGACAAAGTGCTATTCACCTCCTTTGGCTCTGATTTCAAGCTTTAAAAAATGTAGCCTGTGAAGACTTTGGCCAATCACAGGTCATTATAGAGAGAGGGTGTTACTATTGGCTGTTCTACTAATGTAAATGAGTGTGTATGTTCCAACGGTCAAAGCCTGTAAAAAGAATTGCTATTGCAGCATTGGCAGCAAATGCCTACACTGCAAATCAACAGAATTTATGGAAGAAAGTATAACAGTTAAAGCTATGACGTCGGCAAACTCTTTTTTTGAAAACTGGTAGGGTTCTTGCTGAAGTGGGGAAATAAGAAATAAAACATGTCTCAAGTGTAAGACTTTTTGTTTGTATTACTTGCACTATTTTAACTATTTTGTCTGTTTTATTGTGTTGCTCTGTTTGAGGAGCCTGTGACCTAAGATGTTCATTGACATATCTTTGTCTTTGTCTTTATTAGGATCCCCATTAGCACTAGCATGAGCATTGGCTATTCTCCCTGGGGTCCTCACACACACAAAACATACATAAACATACATACAACAAAATTAAAACAAAACAAAACAGCTCATAATTTCATGCAATTTACATATTTGAGTGAAAACTAAAATGGTCATCCAATTATCGCCAAACAAAAGTAAATACAAATAAGTGTACATAATAATATATGCATACATAGCCACAGACACAGTTCAAATTTACTTATAATACTTAAAGGGGACCTATCATGCAAAATGCACTTTTGTACGTCTTTTATACATGAATATGTGTCCCCGGTGTTCCAGGGAACTCACCAAGTGTCAGAAAACACAACCCTCTCTATTTTCCTCCATACCCAAATCTCTAAAAAAGGGGCTGCAACGGATCTGATAAAAACTGATCCAGATTTGAACACTGTCCTGACGTCAGGACGGTGGCGCTACGGCTATTGGGCCAACTCCACCAATCAGGAGGAGACAGCCACGGCCATTGCCGTTCGAAAGCGCTGGAGACGCTGTAGTACATATGCCAGGCCTCTAGATGGTGCTGTTCTCACAGAATCAGCCCTTACAAAAACAGAGCTAACATTTTTCAAATTGAGCGAAATGAGGCATGGCTAAAATGCATGATCTGTTTGGTATTTTTTTTTTTTAAATGTAAATATGCCTTATATAGGTATGGTCCTACACTATATTATTCAAATATAGCATGATAGGTCCACTTTAAATAATTTTTTAGCAACCTTTTGAAATGTACTTGAGAATTTTCCTGAATGATGTGGACCGGTAAAGAGTTCCAGCTGACCATGGCTCTGTACAGTGTGACTGCTTTCTGTCCCATATTTGATTTAGATTTGGGTAATACAAACCTTCCTTCTATTGTATGTCGTGTTTGATAGTTATGTATCTAAGGTGTAGCTTAAGGTGTGTGTGTGTGTGTGTGTGTGTGTGTGTGTGTGTGTGTGTGTGTGTGTGTGTGTGGGTGTGTGTGTGTGTGTGTGTGTGTGTGTGTGTGTGTGTGTGTGTGTGTGTGTGTGTGTGTGTGTGTGTGTGTGTGTGTGTGTGTGTGTGTGTGTGTGTGTGTGTGAGAATCTATAATAAGTGCATGAATTGATGTTTGGTTTTGTTTGTTCTGCAGGTGAAGTCTCTGGCCGACTCCATGGACGACTCCCTCACCTGCCAGTCCGGACGAGAAGACTCCCAGGAGGCGGGAGGAGAGGGGGAGGAAGACGAGGAGGAGGACGAAGAGGAGGTGGATGAAGAAGAAGAAGAGGAGGAGGAGGAGGAAGGGGAGGAGGACGAGGAGGAAGACGAGGAAGACGATTACAGAGAGTGCGCCTGGCGTAACTCCAGCGCTTCGTCCCCGACGAGTGGTGTGGGGGCCGGGTGGGGGGAGGAGCAGGGGGAGGGAGGGGGGGGGGGCCGCCATGCACGAGGACAGCACGGCCACCTCCTTCAGCGACGTCACGCTCTACATGGAGGGACGGCTGCCTGCCTTCCTCACCGCTGTGTCTCGCCCCGCCTCCAGCCACCGACAACCGAGTAATGGGGGAGCAGGGAGGAGGAGGAGGAGGAGGAGGAGCGGGGGGGCGGGAGGACAGCAGGGAGACGGAGGGAGGCAGCAGGAGGGGCAGCACCCCGTGCACTGAGTGTAGGGGGGAGTATAGAGGGAGGGGGGGAGGAGGAGGAGGAGGAGGAGGGGGGGGGAGGAGGAGGAGGAGGAGGACATCTACCTGTTCTCACAATCGAACCGCCCAGTGACAGCTCAGTAGACATGAGTGACAGGTGAGCTCAGCCAATCAGACTCTATACCCAACTTTTTAATTTGGCCTTTTATTGAATTTTATAAAACGTTGTTTCATTGAGCTCTGTGTTTATTAACACTCTGTGGTATCAAGTGTGTTAAAGGGGGATTGGTATTGACCTGTTGTGAATGAAAAGTGAAATAATGAAATGTATAAATAAAGTTTGATCCATTGTTTGACACTTCAGGTCAGAGCGAGGCTCCATCGGGCGCCTGGTGTACGAACAGGAGCCGTCGGGAGTGGACCGAGGCGCCGGGAGAGGGAGAGGGAGAGGATGGGAGGAGACGGGGAAGGAGAGAGCGGGGAGGAGGAGCCGCAAGGGGGAGAAGGGGGAGGCAGCAGCGAGGCCGACTCCCCTCAGGGAACCATCAAACACAAGCCCAACGGCCGCTCCGTCCCCACGGCGCAGGGTCAGACCCGCAGCCCGGCCAGCGCTCCCTTACCGATGCCTTCAGCCCGCGCCCTCCCCCCCCACCCGCTCCCCCACCCGCTCCCCCACCCTCTGCACCCCCACCCTCACCCCCACCCCTCACCCATCCCCCACCTGCCCACCATCCTGCACCACCACCCGCAGTACAGCCAGCCGCACGTCATGCACATGCATCACGTGCCCGGCCCCTACATCCAGCAGCACCACTTCGCCCAGCAGCACTACCACCACCTGCACCACCAGCACCACCACGGTTACCCAGAACCCCCCTCTTCCCCGCTGCCCTCCCCCGTGCCCCCACTCTCCCCTCTTCCTCCCCCGCTCACGCCCTCTCCGCTCTCCTCTTCCATGGAGGCCCAGCAGCACCACCACCCCCAACTGCACCACCACCACCTGCTGTGCTCTGATGGAGACAACGAGAGCGTGAACTCCACCACCACCAACTCCAACGACGACACCACCGTCAACAACTGCAGCTCCGGCTCCTCGTCGCGCGACAGCCTGCGGGAGCCAATGGGAGGAGGCGCTGCGGGGAAGCAGACCTATCAGAGGGAGAGCCGGCACAGCTGGGACTCGCCCGCCTTCAACAACGACGTCGTGCAGCGGAGACAATACCGCATCGGACTCAACCTGTTCAACAAGTACGTCACATGACTACGTCTCTGCAGATTATTAACAAGTGTTTGCAGCGATATATCATAATATAAGAATGATACACCTGTGTCTTGCATGATAAACAAACACTTTGATTACTCTAATAAACTGTGCAACGTGAACGTAATCCTAGAAAATCTATGCAATTATTCGTTCATGCAATATTCTACATTAATTGTTAAAAGTGTAATAAAAAAATATTCCTTTTTTGGCGCTGTTTTCAGCAACAACCTTCTGTAAAGATCCTATCCATCTTTATCATGTGTTTACAGGTTTATTGTTGTTATTTATTTTAGTACATTGAGCACACTTATACTCAAATGTTTCTATGTTTTATATACATATGTTCATTGTATTTCCCTTATCTTATTTTATTTATTAAATCCAATACCTCCAAGGATAAATAAAGTATTCTGATTCGAATTATTCCGTAAGCAGAATTAAGAAGCTCATAGATTTCACACCCTTTTATTTTTATTCTTCAGCACTACTTTATATGTAATCAAAAAAATCAAAAATGACCAATATGTCCAAAAACTAAACAATTGTTAAAAAAAGTGTATTAGCCAGTTTATAAAACACCTCAAAACCTTTAATTGACAAGCCCTAAGAACTGACCAAAAATTGATAAAACAAGCAAATAAATTGAATGTCGTAAATGTAAAACTAAGAAATAATACCTGTGTTGGTTCTGGTGTGCAGGAAGCCGGAGAAGGGGACCCAGTACCTGATCGAGAGGGGCTTCGTGTCGGACACTCCGATCGGCATCGCCCGGTTCATCCTGGAGAGGAAGGGTCTGAGCCGGCAGATGATCGGAGAGTTCTTGGGCAGCCGGCAGCAGTTCAACAAGGACGTCCTGGAGTGAGTACCATCATACCTGTTTATAATAATAATAACACTTTATTTATACAGCACTTTTCAGACAACACCTGCAGCTCAAAGTGACACACACTGACACATCACAAGGGAAAAATAAACAAGAAAATCCCCTCAGATTATTTATCATGTTATGTCTTCTTTCTTAAGTGTATTGCATGATGCATTGTTGGAAGAGCCTGGGACTTAAGATGTTCATTGACAAAACTGTGCTGTAGATATTGAGCATATCACGGTTCAGCTTTCTTTGAATCTTTTAAAGACATTCACACATTCGCTTTGACACACATTTGACCTTATTTCTGTTTTATTTTAACATCACGGTTGTGAAATAACACTTTGAAAAATAGGCTTTATAACATATTACTTACTGTTCCTTTGCTACTTTGATAATGCTGCTACTTTATATTATTACATTACATGTCACTTGTTAGACGCTTTTATCCAAAGCGACTTACATACTCAATACTGTGGGCAATCCCCACAGGAGCAATTTGGGGTGAAGTGTCTTCAGGGACACAACGACATGCTGACTGCAGTGGGGTTTGAACCTGTGACCCCCTGATCCCCCTGATCCGATCACGAACGCACTAACCCACTGCGCCACACACACCCTAGTATTATCACCTTTCATTTAGCTGAGGCTTTTATCCACAGTGACTTACAATAAGTGCAATAAACCATCAAGATACAAACTCAAGAAAGTTACAAGTATGTTCACTTCAAATGACCTTGCATGATGGCTGGTGCCATTAGTCTCAAAAAGGGGCTTTACTCTACTTTTTATTTACCTTGGATGTGAAATTATTTTATACGTTATTACACATGGGCTCGTCCCTTTGTTTAATAAGTCTTGTTTTATTTGGCCTTCTATCTGTACTGTACTCTTTGCTGTAGCAATGTCATGTTTCCACTGTGGGACAGTAAAGATGATTGTGACTCTGAAGTAGCTTCTTCCATGATGGTGACACTCCTCTCTGTGTCTATCTGTAGCTGTGTCCTGGATGAGATGGATTTCTCTGGGATGGATCTGGACGACGCTCTGAGGAAGTTTCAGGCTCAGATTAAAGTTCAGGGCGAAGCTCAGCGGGTGGAGCGGCTGGTGGAGGCCTTCAGGTACGAGTCTGAATCCCAGTTTTAATCCCCTTCTAGATTCAATGTGACATGAGTTCTGATGTGTTCTTCTCCCTCTCTTCCCCCTCTACAGTCAGCGGTACTGTGTTTGCAACCCGGTGCTGATCCGGAATTTCCAGAACCCGGACACCATCTTCATCCTCGCTTTCGCCATCATCCTCCTCAACACCGACATGTACAGCCCCAACGTGAAGCCGGAGAGGAAGATGAAGCTGGAGGACTTCGTCAAAAACCTGCGAGGTCAGTCAGTGAAGCATCTCTTGTAATCTGTGCAGCCTGGCTTAGATAATAATACTTAAAAAATGTATAAAATGTAGTTGTATCTGTAAAAATGTAAAAAAAAGTCGAAGTAATCGGCGCCTGGGTAAATAAAACAATTTAACCTCAAATCTATCTCACAGGTTGGATGTGTTTTTTTGTGTGCCACATCAACTGGAGAGCTTTTTGTTAATCATTTAGTTTCTTCTGCATGTTATAATTTGCTGAATCTGACCCGGTGTTTTTCCTTCAGGCGTTGATAACGGTCAGGACATCCCCAGAGATCTGCTGGTGGGGATCTACGGACGGATCCAGAAATGGGAGCTGAGGACAAACGACGACCACGTGTCTCAGGTCCAGGCGGTGGAGAGGATGGTGGTCGGGAAGAAGCCGGTAAGAGCCTGAAACTAACATCGGAACATATATTAAAGCGTTGGTAACTTTGGCTTTAAAATAATGTTATCTTCAGACACCTCTGTCATCTAGTTCAGGCTCACCGGGTTCTCTATTTTTTGTTAAAAGTTGGGAGGTCACAGTATATATATAGATACAAAGAGATATATTAGAAAATAGCAAATCCACTATTTTAAACAAAACACATACGATTGATGTAATTTATTTTCGAGTTACACCATCACAATATGATTCCGCCCACAGATGATCAACTAGGAGTTATTTTCCTGCTCTACCAAATGACTCAAGGGGATGATGTGGCTTCACATTACCGTAATTTCATGTTTTCTCGTGTGTGTGTGTGTGTGTGTGTGTGTGTGTGTGTGTGTGTGTGTTGCAGGTGTTGTCGCTGTCCCATCGCAGGTTGGTCTGCTGCTGTCAGCTGTTCGAGGTTCCTGATCCGAACCGAGGTCAGAGGAGCGGCGTCCATCAGAGAGAAGTCTTCCTGTTCAACGACCTGCTGATGGTAATAATACACTCCTGCGTGTGTGTGTGTGTGTGTGTGTGGTGTGTGTGTGTGTGTGTGTGTTGTGTGTGTGTGTTGTGTGTGTGTGGTGTGTGTGTGTGTGTGGTGTGTGTGTGTGTGTGTGTGTGTGTGTGTGTGTGTGTGTGTGTGTGTGTGTGTGTGTGTGTGTGCATGTGTGCATGTGTACATGTGATGGATCATCATGATACAAAAGAGAAATCTACAGCAGTATCATTTTCTTTTCACTCAGACCCACACTGCTTTTTCTGCGTGTGTGTGTGTGTGTGTGTGTGTGCGTGTGCGTGTGCGTGTGCGTGTGCATGTGTGCATGTGTACATGTGATGGATCATCATGATACAAAAGAGAAATCTACAGCAGTATCATTTTCTTTTCACTCAGACCCACACTGCTTTTTCTGCGTGTGTGTGTGTGTGTGTGTGGGTGTGTGGGTGGGTGTTGTGTGTGTGTGTGTGTGTGTGTGTGTGTGTGTGTGTGTGTGTGTGTGTGTGTGTGTGTGTGTGTGTGTGTGTGTGGGTGTGGGTGTGGGTGTGTGTGTGTGTTTATATTACTGCAGTGTTTCGGAATAAGTTTAGGAAACTAATTCTCACAGAGCCCGAGGATCTTCTCCCGATGTGAGATAGATGATTGTGCGTCACAGAGCTCCAGTTTATCCCCGGCTCTGTTTGA
The DNA here is from genome assembly GCF_902827165.1 of Trematomus bernacchii. Classification (NCBI taxonomy): domain Eukaryota; kingdom Metazoa; phylum Chordata; class Actinopteri; order Perciformes; family Nototheniidae; genus Trematomus; species Trematomus bernacchii. Next base: position 1,305,613 of record NW_022987565.1, read on the forward strand.
TGCTGCGCTCCAGAACTGTCACACTCTCTCAGAGTCTGACTTCTTATTGCAGAAAATTCAAATAAATGGGAACCCAAGTAGGATCTGTCAACAAGAGTTACAAGTGAAACTCATGTTTCAGTGATTCTGTCTGCAAGATGAATGGTTGTCAGGCATTGCAAAACAATATAAAGGATATGTTGTAACACTGGTGTATTGCCAGTTCTCGTTTAATCCCTTATTAATGTTGTAGTGAGGGTTTTAGCATAAGACATTTTGCAAAACATGGCTTGAAAATATCGCAATCTTCCTGTCGAGAGGGAGTTAAAATGGTAAATGGACTGCATTTATATGGCCAGTCTTTTCCAGTCTTTGAAACCTCTCAGAATGCTTTCACTTGCATTCACACACATTCACTCACAGTTGGCCACCATTAGGAGCAATTTGGGTGTCTTGCACAAGGACACTTTGACATGTTGCCTGCAGGGGCTGGGGGACTCACTCTATCGCCTGAAACACTGCATTAGCAATATATTTTTTCCTTAATTCATGTATTGTCTACAAGGGATAATCCACAGGTTGAGCCCCTTCTGCCACATTGGAAAAGTGCATTGGAGAAATCTGTGTTTTTAGCAGTTTTTCTCACTGGGTCCGTAATTTTTGAGCGGACGAAACCTCTGGATAATTTGGCTCCCTTTTTAAAAAGGTCTGAAAGTCTGGATCGAATGTAATTAGAGAAACAAGCAGAGCCAACATTAGTGAACACTCTGGGACGACTTTTATCGACCTAACTACATTGGAGATACACTGATTTTGACTTGTAGCTAACTTGTTTGATTAACTAACTGGTTTCAGTCCCTGGGTCTGGAGAGGATGCAAACTCTGCGGGTAATTCGGCTTGTTTTGAAAACCTTCTCAAAGTCTAGATCTTGCATTATTGGAGAAACAAATGGAGCAAATTGGCTCGCGGACACTCATGGACATCATTTGTCCTCCAAACTGCTTTGGAAAAACACAATTTCTTTAGGTGAAACTGTTTTATTCAGTGTATTTACCCGATGTAGTCGTGCACTCTGTTAGTTTTGTAGCGAAGCAGACAACTGCAGGTAATTCTGCTCCTTGTAAAAACATCCTGAACAATGAAGTTATCCTAACAAGGAATAGCTGAATGCAATGATACACTCCCATAATCCCATGATACTTCACAACGCCACCTAACTCAAAGAACATATTGTCTGTTGGATGTTACACAAAGGTCATATGAAGGTCATTGCAGTCAAAATGAACCAGCCTCAAATATGACTCTTTGCGTGTTCCCGAATTAAGATTTAGATTCAGAACGGTACTGACAGAAGCTCCCTGGTCTAAATAAATAATTGAAAGTCTCCACGTAGAGTCAATGTCACGAGAAGAACTACTTGTGTTTGAGCTCGGAAGATCGGAGTTACTCTAACTGTGGTTTAATTCTAATTTAATCGTATTTACAATGTGACTAAAAATCAGGCAGGAGGAGATAATGTCTACAGTTTATAGAGAAATTATTCAAGTGTTGCCCCGAGGGATTTTAAAAGCCTCTCACCTTGAAATGAACAAAAGAAAGAAATAAAGATTAGCATAATCAAGCTCTGCCTCCTCCTTTAGCTGCTTTCTCTTCTCCTCCCTCTCTAATCCTCCGTCTCGTTCCTCCTCCTCAGGTGACGAAGATCTTCCAGAAGAAGAAGACTTCAGTGACGTACAATTTCAGACAATCATTTCCTCTGGTGGACATGCAGGTCCACACCTTCCAAAACACCTGTAAGTGCTGAACTGTCTTTATATAATTATCTCTCTCCATCTCCTCCATCTCCTCTCCTCTCCTCCATCTCCTCTCCTCCATCTGTCCCAGCCTCTCTCCGTTTTATTGCACATCTCCATTTCTCTTTTGCACTTGCTCAACCCTCTATTTTTTCCAAACAGTCAGCATGCCCTCTGAAAAGACACAGACACATATACACGGCAGTGGCTCAGTCACTAGGGGCTTGGGCTGGGAGCCATAGGGTCGCTGGTTCAAGTCCCCGACCAGACCTAAATGTGGAGTGTGGACTGCTACTTGGAGAGGTCCCAGTTCACCTCCTGCCCTGCCGTGGTGCCCTTGAGCAAGGCACCGGACAACCCCCTTCCCCCCCCACTCCCATTGCTCCCCGGGCGCTGTGCAATAGCTGCCCACTGCTCCTAGTACTAGACTCCTGGTACTAGGATGGGTTAAAAGCAGAGAACACATGTCACTGTGTGTGCTGTGTGCTCTGCATGTGTGACCGTTAAAGAGGGGTTCATCCCTCCCAATATTATATATATTATTATTAAGGAGCCATTTATGATGTGCTTCCGTCTAAATCCCTCATTGAGGATCCAACATTTCGTTAAAGGGATTGTTCAGATATGTTTAAGTGGTTTGTATGAGGCACTTATTCAGACTTCTTTGACAAAAACAATGCACGCACGCACGGGAACTGTTAGCGCCGTGTTATGCATGCCCACTGCACCTCGCGGGAGGGCGCACAGCGTAAAGCCAAAACTCACAGACATTTCAATGATTTGTACGGCAAAGTTAGGTTTGGAAACGGTATCATTTCCCGGGGAAACGTTGGCGCTGTTCCGAGTTTGTTATAATCTGTCAAAATGACGGACTGCTTTCAGATTTGCCGTCATTGTCATAGACGGAAAATATTCGGTTAACGCGACCTCTGGGCGGGAAATCTCTAAGTGGTTGACCAATCACAACAGAACCGGCCAGCTAACCAATCAGAGCAGACTGGGCTCTGGTTTCAGACAGAGGGTGAAAAGAGGTGCTGCAGCACAGGCAGTATGAGATAAATAAAGAGCTTTTTGAACATTAAAGCATTGAGACAGTAGAGCAGGGGTGTCAAACTCAATTTCAACTCGGGCCACATTAGCATCATGGTTGCACTCAAAGGGCCAGTTTTATATATAAGACTATATAAGAATAAATATGTAATTATTTAATATATATAAAATAATGTATTATATTACATTATTGCCTCTGCATTGGATTATTATCGGATAGGGTAATAACTTCATAATTAACTACGTCTGAAAGCAGAAGTCTAGGGCAAACAATTGCAAGTCTCTTCAGTGCGCATGTCACAAAATGATTTAAAAAGGAAAGCCAAATTCTGGAACAACTAAAAAAAATAAGTGACATTTTGGGGAAAAAAGTCTAATTTGAGATGCATTGTGGGACATGTAGTTTATGGGCAATGTGTTTCTGTAAAGCGGCATGTAACCGTATAATAAACATATTATATTCTTTGCAAGCTCTTGTGGGGCCGCATGAAATGAAGTCGCGGGCCGGATTTGGCCCCCGGGCCTTGAGTTTGACACCCCTGCAGTAGAGGCACTACATACTGATATGAACATGGAAATCAGCAGAACAGGGCCCCTTTAACACTTTTCTAAGTACTCAAAGATGCTTTATAATACATTTAAAAAATGTATACAGCTTGCTTACAAACATACATACACAAAGGAGCTAGTATGCTTTATCTTAGTCAAAGCATAATTTTCCTCTCCAATAATGCACCTGGGACAGAAATGGTTGACTCTGTCCTAGTTGGAAAAGCTCTCAACAATCTGTTAATCATCTCTTGGCCAAACACAACTTCCCTCTCCATGTACCAAAATAATTCTCTGTCTGCCAATCTTTCTTTAAACGTCGCCACCATCAGTCCGAAGAGGATCCTGTTTCTCGATGGAAACTCTGGAAGCTTATCACAGGATTTCCTAAATAAACGACTCTCCGTCTTAAAACAAGGATGTTTAGCTGCATTCCCCAAAATATGACTCATTCAACCGAAACATATCCCAATAATGATGCTAACAGAATCGTATGCAGTCGTGTGTGTGTGGGTGTGTGTGGTTTCCAAGCCTCTATTCGAGCAGAGAGGAATTGGCTCTGGGTTTCGAGCAGCAGATTGGAGTTGGTGGCGTTTTCTAATCTGCCTCAGCACCTGTTAACAGAATCGCCACCATTTTCAAAAAGACTTTATAATGCAGGATAAACAACAACTATGCCTGACATGAAAGGCAAGGTGAGTTTATTTATATAACACACTTTAACACAAGGCAATTCAAAGTGCTTTCGAAAAACCTGTTGAAAAGCATTAAGATAAACTGTAGAGCAATTCAAACCTATTATAAAAGTTAAATACATTTAGAAACAGTTATTAACCCTTAAATGGTTTCTGTATCCTGGGAGATACATTTATATAACAGGCTGTGTCCATGACTAACATTGGTGTAATAACAGTGTCATAATTATGTAATATTGGTGTAATCAGGTTGTGATAACAGCGGTGTAATATGGGGGTAATCATGGTGTAAAATTGGTGTCATAACGGAGGAATGGGGGTGTAATAGGGTTGTGATAACAGGGAAAATTGGAGTAATAACTTTGTAATAAGGTTGTAATAACAGTGTAGTTAAGGTGTAATATGTAAGGGATAAGTAACTGGCAACTGAATATGTGTCGCCGTTTGATGTCTATGTCTGGACCGCTGCGTAAAAAGGAGGGTTTCTGCCCGTTACTTCTCCGCTGTTTCCTTGTCGCTCTTGTCTTGTCAGTTAGAAAAGCAAACTGCATGCAGTTTGCTTTTCGGCCAAACTGTATACACAGTTAAATCGAACGGACTTCTTTGTGCAGATGTGAGCGTCCTTAACAACGGTCAATAAGTCCTTGACAGCGGTCTGTCTGTTCTGGATTAACAACGTGTCACGTGTTCTGAATTGACCAATCAGAATCGAGTATTCAACTAAACCATGTAATAAGTAAGGGATAATGTGCAGCGACTTGGTCATTATGGGGAAAAGAACACCGACAGGCTGATCAGGAGCCCGTCGCGAAGCGGAGGGATCTAGATCTGCATGAAGGTGTTCTTTTCCCCATAATGACCAAGTCGCTGCACATTATCCCGCTTATTACATGGCCACATTCTCAACAAAGTAATGATATGACTCCCACTATTAATTGAAATGCTTTTATGGATTTAGAAAATGATTTTATTGATTTAAAAAATAGTTGTATGTATTGATTTAAATTGACATGCATCCGCTAAGGAAAATAGTCCGTTGTTACTTAATAATGTAAGTTATTACTTATGTTAAGTCGCTTTGGATAAAAGCGTCAACTGAATGCTATGTAATGTAATATGGATGTAATCATGGTGTAACATGGGTGTAATAACGGAGTAATGTCGGTGTAATACGGGTGTAATGTAGAACATGCCCATTTAAGGGCTATAAGAATAGAAATAAAACATTCATATATATATATTATTATATTATTATTACTGTACAGAGTATTTGATTGTATTATATTCCACTGTAATTCATTTATATAACATGCTTTTTTTAATCTAATATAACTTTAATTTATATGTATATAGTCAACTTATTTCTGCATTTTACGTGCACCACTGCAAAAGGTTTAATAACTCTTTAAAATCTTGTTTTGCTATTGGTTTAACTTCTGAATCTGCCGCTGAGCTCCATAAAGAATCCTCTTTTCTGAGGTAACAGTGGTGAGAAAGGACCCATGATTTAGACTTCTCTCTCATTCTTCATTCCTGTCTCTTTCCATCTGCACACTTCAACACAAAGAATGTCTTCCAGAACGAGATTTCTCTGGTTGGATGAAATGAGGCTGAATAAAGAGCCCATTCAACGGGGAGAGGGGATTTATTCAGTGGGAACAATCAGCTTACATTCACAGGACAAATGACTCTGCAGTAGACACGGTATTTCTTTGGCTCCAGCCCAGACACCAGAGAGATGTCCAACATGACACAGCTAAAAAACACATACTTGTCTACTGGCTATGAGAAAAGAGTCTTATCTACACGTTAACTTTGGTCTGAAATAAAAGTTGTATTTCTCTGTAGTTCCTTCCCATGATGTTGTCAGACTCTCATAACACTGGTTTCAAAATAACAAGCACTTAGTGGAAGTCCATTGATGGTGCAGAGTTGCCTCGAAGCATTCTGTTGCAGTAGCTGTAGTTCAAAACTGGACCAATTTCGTAAACATTGTTGTCTCCATCAGTCACTTAGACACTAAACATTTTGAAATCCAGACTGAAAAATACCAACATTTCCATTTAAAAAGGAACAAATGGAAACAGGTATTGCATATTAATAATTATGACAATTTCAGTGGATGAAATCAGTCACTGCTTCCTCTGTTATCCACCGGTTTCTCTTTTATTGCATCATAATACGTTTGGTCATATCACAAGGTCAACATTATTCAGTTATTTGAAGGATCCACAGTCAGAGTGTGTACTGCTGCTGTGTGGTTGTGTAGCTGTTGTTGTGTGGTTGTTGTTGTTGTTGTTGTTGACAGTTCTGGTTCTCCAGTTGGAGCTTAATGGGACTTGGCAGGCGGTGGTGATGACTGTGACCGGGACAGATTGTCCCATATGATTCATCAGCACAATCTTACTGCTGGTGTGTGTGTTCATGCATGTGTGTGTGTGTGTGTGTGTGTGCATTTGTGCATGTGTGTGGGTGAGAACTGTGTGTGTTTTGTCTGTGAGTGGGTGCATGGGAATGTATATGTGTGCATGTCATGTGGGAGGAAGGTAAGAATGTGTGTGTGTGTGTGTGTGTGTGTGTGTGTGTGTGTGTGTGTGTGTGTGTGTGTGTGTGTGTGTGTGTGTGTGTGTGTGGTGTGTGTGTGTGTGTGTGTGTGTGTGTGTGTGTGTGTGTGTGTGTGTGTGTGTGTGTGTGTGTGTGTGTGTGTGTGTGTGTGTGTGTGTGTGACAGTCTTTAAGGCTATACAAGCATTTTTTCGTCATTCAGCTTCTGATACTCGGTCATCCTGAGAAAAACCAAACATTTTATAACAAATTGGAACCATTTTGAATGATTTACTTGATAGATTCTGTAACTTCTTTGGCGGGAAGTATTATATCACGTTTTTTCCACCATCAACCAGGAAGCAGCATTTTGTTCCCCTTTGAAATGTGATTTAAAATTAACGAGTTATTGATTTTCTTTTTGTTGTCTTTTTGGAATATATTGTTAAATAAGTGCACAATTTGACAAAGGATGAGATCTTAAAGGATGTCACCTTGTGTGACTCTTTTCTGACAGGAATTCCTTTGTTCTTTCATTCAAAGAGACTATCATCAATATCTGATGTTCAACATTCATGTTTTAGATCGTTACATTTTTCATTTTTAATGTTAAAAAACCAAAACATTTCATATCATCTATTTTTGTCCAACAATAGGAAGTGAGTCTTTTCAGCTTTAATGTTCTGCTCTTCACAGCAAGGTCAGGTCAGACTTTTAGCCCAGAGGTCACAGTGTGTAACGCGTATGTGTGTGTGTGTGTGTCTCACACAGATTACCCTCATGGCATCAGACTGACGTCGGCGAACCCCGGCGGAGAGAGGAAGGTTCTGATCGTCTTCACAGCGCCGAGTCAGCAGGACCGAGCTCGATTCACCTCTGACCTCCGAGAGAGCATCGCTGAGGTGCAGGACATGGAGAAGTACCGCGTGGAGTGTGAGTGTTCCTGACTCAGAACATCAGTACTTATGTATATAATAGTGATAATACCAGTGGTCACAGCAGTGGCGTTAACCTAGTGGTAATAGTAGTATACAGTATTGAAGGAAGTAATCAGAATTCTGTAAAATACTTAGAAGTTAAAGGCCTGTATTCATTCAAATGTTTTATTGTTAAATGCACACAATGTTAAGTCCCAGGCTCCTCAAACAATGCAAAATACTTAAGACATTAAAAAGGATAGAAATACTGCAATACAATATTAGTAAAACATAATGATGCAAGTGACATGCAGCAATAAGAAACACATATGCAAATATACAAATAATAAGATAACATTTCAATTGAAAATATTATTTAAAAGTAAGTAAGAATAAGCAGATTAAAATATTTAATGAAATAGTCACCCCCAAAAAAATAAGAAATGACTTAAATGTTTATAGGAGCCAGTTAATTGTGTATGTATTAATTTATTGATTAATTAAAGGGGTTATATAATAGATGATATAATCGTTCAGCTGTTACTGTAAAAACTGTTGGCTAATTTAATTAGTAACAAAATCATGTTCTATAAACTCTCAGAATCTAAACTTTTTTATTAAGGGGGGAAACGGGGGTTTTGTGAAATTTGAGAAGAACTAAATACAAATATTTATATAAACAAACTTGTAGAAGTATAGGCAGTAGCACTACGTCACCTCGGGAAAAACTGATATTATTTGAAGACAACATTTTATTTCACTTTCATTTAATGATCATTGTTTCTCCCCTCTCTCTCCTCCCTGCAGCCGAGCTGGAGAAGCAGAAAGGAGTGATGCGTCCCGGAGTGATGGCGGGGGGAGGACCGGGAGGCGGGGGGGCGCCGGGAGGGGGGCCTATAGGCGGCATGAAGGGCGAGGCGGTGAACGGCATTCTGGGTAGACCGAGCCTCGACGACACGTACGCCTCGGTGGACGGACTCAAACGCACCGCGCTCAGCTCCTCTCTGAGAGACCTCTCAGAAACAGGTGAGGACGGGACACAATAATCATATAATAAATAGATTAATAATTCAAAAAATTATAATAATAAAAACAATAATAATAATGATACATTTTAAAATATTGTTGTAAAACTTCAAAAATAAATATTAATATGTTTTGACAGTAATAATTTACATTTTTCTATAGCACCTTTTAATTTGTATTAAGTATATATTTTCAAGGGAGACCTGGCCATGGCATAAACAGCCCAAAAATAACACATTGCTGCAGACAGAAAGCCCACCAAGGAGACGACTATTTAAAGGAAATAACACATATTCAAATAACAAATATTCACAAGAAACAATAAAATCATAGTAAAAAAAGTATGTCTGGTTACCAGGTGATTTTAAAATCCTTAATATCTTAAGGAATCTGCCTTTTATATATGGAATCAAAGGTATCAAAGGTACAATTAATTCATGATAAAATGATATCAGATCCAGAAGTTAATATATGATCATTATAACAGTTAAGAAAAAGCTCTATGTTATATAAAAGAGTCTCAATAATAGATAAAGGAAGAAACACGTGAGTCTTATCTCTGGGTTTTCTCCCCCTGGTTAACAACAGCTTACATGTTTTTGTGAGACGTGACTGGGATCCTGTTAATGGGAGATTTGACTGTTTCTGTTTACTGCTGCAGCTTTTATGACTCACTGACTCAGAGCAAACCTACATCTGTGGTCTTATGCAACTGATGAAAATGTGATGAAATCTAAAATGGAATTATAATACAGTAAGATGGAAGTCTGATGTGGAGCCGTGATGCTCTGTCTCCACCTGCTGGACTATAACACACAACATGAAATATTAAAGGGTGATTTTACTGTGGAAACTGCACTTTATGAATAGCTGGTTTACAATAAGGGGGTTTCTTTTTACTATAGACGTATGATAACTAACCTGATAAGCAATGCACTGATACCCCATAAATATTGGTAGACATAATGTTTTTTTAATTATATCAGAATAATTAGTCCCAAATTGTGTTTCTGATGATTTTTTGACCAATTATAAGATAAGATAAGATGGACCTTTATTAATCCCCGTGGGGAAATTCAGTTGTACAAAGCAGCAACAGGGTAAGCGTGAAAAAACAGGACAGCAAACATTCACACAAATTAATAAAATAAAATAAAATAAAAAATCAAGAAAGAAATTAATATAATAATGATAATAATAATAAAAGACTATGAAATAGGAGATGAGTAAAAATAAGAGTATAATAAGAGTAAAATAACTGTCAGCATATATACATATATGGATATTTTTTCTAAGAGTACGCAACTTAACCCTCCTATTGTGTTCGTTTCCCCCCCTTACTTTGGTGTTCGCGGTCAAATTTGACCGGTCCTGTTTTAACTGCTATTACATTAACACAAAAAACATTAATCATCACCAAATGTCATTTAACACCCTTTCAAACTGTACATTTTGTATCAGACTACTGGTATACATGAAACACTGCAGTAAATATACAAAGAACAGACACTGAACATGTATTGCGTGAGCCAGGTGTGATCCATGTGGGGGGATGGGCACATAAGAGCGGGAAATGTGTCAAGTTGTTCTGTGTGTGCGTGTGTGTGTGTTTGTGAGTGCCAGGTGTGATTCACATGGGGAGATTGGGAACATAAAGGGGGGGGGAACACATCTAGAGTATGTGTGTGTGTGTGTGTTTGTGTGTGTGTTTTATCTGATGGCAGTCACCATGGGTGTTACAAAGTTGACTAAATCATCCAAAATTCAATGAAAGTGGTGATCAGCAAATGTATATGTTCAAATGTCTACTGTGAATGATATCATAAAGCCTTAATGCAATCGAATGTAAAACAAAAAAGTTATGATTGATGAAAGTACTAAATCGGTCAGATTTGACCCGAAGACAACAGGAGGGTTAAACCCAAGTAAGTATCCTAAATTCAAAATAATATAAACATCTATTATTTATCTGCAGAAAAGACAAAATAAATAGTAAACAAACAATCAATTTAAAATCAAATATACTTTAAAAAGTGCAAGTGACCAACCAAGAACCCTGTCTGCCTAATCTGCAGGAAAATAATAAATGATAAAAAGAAAAGTGTATTTTTTTAACGGGATAACATGTTGGAACTACCTCTGTTTAACCGTGCCTCGTTCTGATTGGGTAACAGGGAAGCGAGGTCGTAGGAACAGTGTCGGGTCATTGGACAGTACCATTGAAGTAAGTTTGTCGGGGGCGGGACTGAAAGCATGCGCCGTGTTACCTCCCAGCATGCATCAGCAGATTATCACGCACATGTTGCATGTTTCATAATGTTCGTCTCAATGCTTGGCTCTGTAAGGTTTTTTGTGTTTTTTGTGTACATTTTTCCGGCTTTGAATGATCTTTACTTCCTGCAACAAAGGTCATACATGATGGTCATACACCAGGATGCCCATCATCTTTATAACTAATCATTTGTCTTTGTCTGCTTCACTCGTTCTTCTTCTTCTTTCCTGCATGTCTGTCTTGAAACCTGATTCTAGTTCAGTTCAGTACAGTAAAATTCAAACAAAAAAAACAAAAAACTGATAGCATATCTTTAATTGAAGTGTCTGAAAAAGTAATATTGTTCACGTACTGAAACAAACAGAGCAGTGGCTGCCGGGATGATTGGAAACTATCTCTAAAACTTTAACCAAAACTGCTGTTATTCTTCTTTTTAAATATTGTAAAGTGTTTATTAGCCTGGTTCTGTATTTGATTCTCTTCCCTTGTTCTTCTCCCCTCAGGGTTCCATTATTAGCAGCCCCCGGCCCCACCAGCAGCGCCCCCTGCTGGCCGGAGGTCTCCCCTACAGCATGATGGCCCCCTCGTCTCCAGCAGCTTACCGGCCACACCGCCCAACTCAGAGCCCCGGTACAGGGGTGGGGGGTGGGCCGGGGCTCTGTCACAACCCGGGGGGGATCAGCACCTCGCCTCTCGTGAGCGGGGGAGGGGCTGGGGGAGGAGGCGGGATGGGGGGGGTGGGAGGCCCGAGTGGCGGCGGCGGCCTGCTGGGGAACTTCTTTGGGAGCAGGAGAGGCAAAGTTCCCATTCCCTTGACGATGACGTCGCCTCCTCCTCAGGGTCCTCCCAGTCCTCTGATGATCTCCTCCCCCCCCCACTACCCTGCCCCCGCCCCCCCCATCGCCCACCCGGCCTCCCCTTCCCCGTGCCCCTCCCCATTGCCCAACCTCGCTCAGTCGGACTCGGGAGGGGTTGGAGGCCTCGGGCCGTCCAAGCTGCAGGCGCTGCACGCCCAGTATTGCCACGGCAACAGTGGAGGAGGCGGAGTCAGTGGGATCCAGCAGCAGCAGACTCCGCCCCCTCCCTACCACCACCACCACCGGTACCACATGCAGAGCGCCCCCCCCGCACCTCACCCTCTCTCACAGGTTCTCCGCCCCGCCCCGCCGGCAGGGTCCCCCCCCTTCTCACCCCCCGCAGCACCAGCGGCTGCAGCATGGCGGCGGACAGCACCCCCGTTACAACCTGGGCTTCATCACCCCCCCGCCGCTCTCCCCTCACTCCCCCCTAACCCCTACTACCCCGCACGGACTCTACCACTCGGGGAGGCCGGGGGTCGGCGGTGGAGGCAAACTCCCGCTGACCATCTCCCACTCGCAGCCTCACCCCCACGCGCACACACACTCTCACAACCATGCCGTGCTCACACACTCCCCTCTAAGCCCCTCCCCTTCCGCCTCCCCCTCCACCCATTTCATCTTCTCCACGCCTCCTCCGCAGACGCCCTCGGCACGCCTCGTCAGCCAGACGCCCCCGCAGCCCTATGGACCCCAATATCAGCAGCTGTCGTCCATCCCGCCTCCTCCTCCGCACTCGCCCTTACCTCCGCCGCCCAACACCCCGCTCTCCCTGCACCAGGGGGCTGGGGGAGGGCAGGGGGGAGGGTCCAAATCCAAACCGGTCAGCCGGATCAGCACGGTTGTGTGAGGAGGCAGAAGATAAGGACGGTGGTTCGACGCCCCGCCGCGGGAGTGACAGTAGTGAGGAGGAGGAGGAGGAAGAGGAAGAGGAGGGAAGGGCAGGTACAGGCGTTTCAAAATGGCCGCCTCATGAGTAGGAGAGCACTTAGAGCGGGGAAGAGGAAGTTACTCAGCCTGTGTTATTTTCACATCCACTTTCCCTGCAGGTAGAGATACTTTCCCCCCCGTATCGAAGGCGTTTGTTGGAGAACGTTTTTTCCTCGAGGAGCAAAAAACACCAAGAAGGTGAATCACAAATCTGAAGAATAACATATGGAAGTCCTGACGTCTTGGTGACAATCGCCTCCATCCTCCCTTCGTTGTGCCCTTCAGAGGTGGATTTAAGAGGACACGTGTGTTGTTCTTCCCTGACAGAGGAAGTGTTTGTGTCATATTGTGAGTAAAAAATGTGTGAAGTGCTGTAGTGGACAAACGGTTCAGGGACCAGACGTGAAGGGAACAGTGCCTGCGGATTTATCGCAAGGGGTTAGCGCTCAATGCTAACACTACGAACCGTTTGATGGGACAGTTCAGGTTTTTTAGGAATCCTGAGAACGTGACGAGTCCTTTTTACTATATTCCAAAAAATCACACTAGTCTTGCATCGCTTTGTTTTTGCACAAAAAGCACTTGTACCGTTGTTTGGGTTGTTGACATAATACAAGCCATGAGTCGTAACAGAAAGGCGGAAGTTGTTAGCATTAATATGGTGCAGTTTTGTGTCTTAGACAGGCGTGCATGACCTGTGCAATAGCTAATGAGTGTCGGTGTGTCAATGGTTAAAATCAATATGCAGGGGGAGGGATTTGTTGTAAATTGAAGCCCCAATCCAGCATTCCTTTGACCAGGAAAAGTGCATTAGTGAAGGTTACTGAAGACTTTCTTATCTACAATAAACTTTTGTAATAACTTTAAATAAGCCATCATAACAAAAACTACAGGTGTCTTTTTACCTTTGTGTTTTGCAAAAATGACTAAAAGCCTTTAGTGTTTGTGGATAACAGGGTTTCAGCAGGGGGTGCTACAACGTTGTTTTGGATTGGACTTAAGCATGGTAATGGTTGACTTTTGACATTGCAATTTTCCCATTGATTTATTTGATTATTCTTAGAAAACCAATGAATTCTCCCCTGCAAATGTCTAAGTATATTTGAACGTATAAGCTTGAATTATAATATATGTCAACTGTATTTCATGCTTCATATTCTATGTGACCCTACATGTTGCTGGCAAAGGAGATTATGCTGAAAGGTGCCAAACAGGGTGCATTATGGGAAACAGAGTATTTTGTTTAACTGGCTTGTTGGAATTTGATGAACCCCGGGAGCTACCGTACCTCTGGACATTTCTCAGTGGAAATGTTAAATGAACTGGGTGGGAAATTACATTCAAAAAGTTGTATTAAGTTGAGACAATCTAAGTTGTGCATTGCCCAAAGAAAATCCGATACTTCAAAAAATGAGGAATTGCCAAAGAAATATATTTGATCAACTACAAGAGGGTCACATTAATTTTTCTGGAAATTCGACCAAAAGTAATACAAATTTGGGGAGTTTTGATTAAAAAAAGGCAGAATTCTGAGAAAATAAATCATAAAAAATTATATTTCTGAGATTGACATTATTCTCGGTATTCTGACTTTTTCAGAACTAAACACATTTTTTTTTCAAAATCAAAAATCTTATGTGACCCTAATCCTGTTCCGTAGGTGTCCGCAAAAACACAGGTAGGCCTACATACTTTTTGGTTACCAAAAAAAGAATCTGCAGGAAGCAAAACTCGGGAAAAACGAGCTTATAAAACTTGTTGTCCCCAAGAAACAAAGAGAAATTGTAATGTTCCGAAACTTTTAGCTGGAACCACTCTATTCTTACCTTTTGGAAACAGACAGATGTATTTCCCACCCAGTCCAAACTGGTTTATTTTCTCTAAATATGATGTGAAACATTTCTGGTGACCTTGAGGGTGAACAAAGTTTAATACCACTTCCACAACATGTGATGCAAAAAAGAAGAATAAGGTGCCTTCAGATGGAGGGACATGACCATAAGAAAAAAATCAAAGAAAGACCACCTTGGAATATAAAGACAATTCAGAATCTAAACAAGTAATACAAAGTGATTGATTGTATCCATTCAAAAAACAAATATCAAGCCATTTACTGCATATTTTTGAAAATCTGGCTAAAGGACAGAGGCCGTCTCACGATCATCCAATAAAGGAACCTGAAACTGGACCTAATTTCATCTTGAAGGACTTGCAAACATCTGGACTGAAGTGCAGAACATGTTTCACCAACGCAGCACTAAGTGAAATATTCTTCAACAAACTCATTTTTACACATTATTTTTGCACCTTGTGTTACCATGCCAGTATTAACTTGTATTTCCTCGCTCTCTCCATTTGATCGAGATCACCAGATGTCAGGGCAGGAAGCCCGTGATGGCTGATATAAAGTTCCTTCGACCATTTGAACTATTTACCAGCCATTTGTACTTTTTTGGACTAGAACTAAACCTCTCAGTGCTTGTTACTTTCCTGTCCAAAGGGCAGGTTTTGCCAGCCTCATGAAAATATTTACCAGCGTTCAACTGGTGGATGGTGAGATATTCCTCTGATGTTCTGAATGCAATCATCAATAACATGGTTTTTAGTTTCCTTGTGATTACGTGAATGCGCCAACTGTAGATAATAACTGTACAGTGTGTTCTATTTTCAATGGGGCCAACTGCACCGATCTGTAAGTTCAGAATTGCTTGAATTAACAAAACGTATGCTCTAAAAACCAAAAGCTCATCAGGGTTCTTCACTTGAAAAACAAAACAATGAAAATACCTTAACTGTTTTTGTAGAAGCTTTTTGTTTTCGAGGTTTGTGGAAATACTGTCATGGATTATCAATGGACAGAGTTCCTCAGGGTACCGTCTTTGGTCCTCTATTGTTTTCAATCTGAAGAACCCCTTTGGCTTTTTAGAGTGTGCTTCTGATATTATTATCAATATTGTTGTGTAACAAGCTTCTACTAACATAACGTACTCCTTGGGCTGTTTTGTATTTTTAGCATTTTTGATTTTGTTATGTGCTTACAAGTGTGAGATATTTTTTTCTGATTGGGGCATCTTATAAAAGTACAACAACTTTTTTTTTGATTTTCTTAATATGTTGACAACAAAACCAAGACTTTTCGGTGACTAACCAACAACTAATATTTTCTAATATTTTAAATACAGACTGTGATTATTTATTTCACTCACCCCCGCATGGTTCTGCAAACAAACACCTCTGAATCATCGTGAAGCCTCTCACCAACCTTTTAATGGAAACAAGCAACACTTCTGCTACCAAACAACCTTTTAAAAACATTATATGCTAAGCTGCTAGGAACTGTGGATGGTTGGTTACCTATCATGTATCTAAAATTACTTACAGAAACACAAATGAACACCATGTCAAATAAAGGCTAGAACAATTAATTGAACACACTTGAAATAACAAAACAAACTTCTCGAGGAGCACTGGATTAAACCTACCTCGCACAGGATTACACAACATTTCACCCTGATCCACTGCGTGCCTGAGCTGAAGCACATCCTCACTAAAATGTATATTTTAAAGCGACCTTACCCTTGCTTTTGCGTGTTTTTGCCTACAGTACTGCAATTTACATTACTGCCAACCATCTTTCCACTAATCCCTGTGATTTTAAGAGCTCTTTCTTTCGGACAACCTTCGATTTTAGTGTCAATCTCTTTTTAAGGAAAATCAGTTTGCAGATACTCTGTTTATACAGATAGATAATCAGTACAAACAAACATACATTTAGCCATGACCTCAAACCCCTAGTGAGTCTTTACGACTTTGTTTCAGATTAACCTTGTGTTCTTGGACCCCAAATACCCACTTGCAGGTCCAGTTTACAGAAAATTCTTGTCAGTATTTTTTGTGTTTTTTCTTTTATTCTGGGGTTTATTTGCTTACACGAAAGCTAATTTATACAATCAACAACCATCAACACTCAAATGTAATGGTTAAAGGCAAATTCTCTATAATGGATTAGCTCTCTGCTGCACAATGCAATTTTCTGCAAGTAGATATTCATTGAAATAAACCAATAACTGCCTGGACATTAGGAAATCAATCTAAATGGATTGCATGGTTGGCACAAGTAATTTACAGTATATGCAGTTAAAGGATATACAAAAGCACAGGTATGGCACTTTAAATTCCACATTTAAATTCGTTTTTTTTCTGCCCGGGCCTGCTCTCCACTATCGGTTTGCATGTGATATTTATTACAGTATCTGCACTGAATGAAGCTGTATTATAAACATGAATGTACATAACCATTGTTTTATGAATAATAACAATGCGAATACTCACTTTGCTCCGCAGAGGGCAGTTTGTGTCGGGCTGGCTTTACAACAGGAATGGAAGATCTGTCTTTTAACGCCAAAAGAAACAGATCTGACTCCTGCAGGCAAAACAGGGAACATTTAAAAAAAAGAAAGAAATGAAAGCATATCAGATCCGATTCAAATAAAGTAAAAAATGTTGGATTCTTCTGTTCTTGTGTAAAGGAAAGCCTGTGTTGTGTGTATCTATACAAGGGCGATGGACCTGGGTCTGCGTTGTACGAAACAACACAATAGACCGCTTTGTGGAGAAAAAATATTTCTTGTTTATAATGTAGAGCAAAGAGAGACTGGAATAGTCCTTGTAAAATTGTATGAGTACAGTGTCAAATATGTGTCAACAGAGACAACATTATTTTAAAAATTATGTATGGAAAATTTTAGCTGTGTATATAAATATATATTACTTGTACTTTGTTTTTGAAATTGCAGAGATATGGAAAAAAGTGGAAATATTTATTGCTCTAAAGATATAAAAAATCTGTTCATGTTGATGGAACGACGTGTCCTGTTTTGTTTGCCCGATTTATGTGTATGCACAAACACATACACAGACACAGCTGTTTTCCAGCAATCACAAGGTTAAGGTAACATGTTAACACTTAGGGGCACTTTGTTTAAGAGTGAGATTCGGACAATGAATATACATTTTAAGGTAGGAAGTGGTTGGCTAAGCTTAGCAAATCTCACTGTTATATGTTTTTTTCCATTGTATAGAATTAATGTTCTCAAAACGTATATGGAAAAAACATTTTGATCCTACTACAAAGGGTCTTCTTGACACTTTTTGAAGTGGCACTCTTAAAGGTCATATTTTGTATTGGTAGTTAAATCTTATATTAGTTTACATTTTCTTTTAATCATATTTTATCTCATCTATGTCAGGATATAGCAGAAAACACCAGTCGTTATTTTTTCCCACACATCCGCTCTCTCCTCTCAAACTCCGCTGCTCTGCCAGTCCTGACCGTCAACCCCCTGCTTCACTGACATCTCGCAGCATGAAGTTGAGGCCATCATCAAAAAAATGAAACCCTCCACATGGGCCCTGGACCCCGTTCCCACAGCTCTGGTCAAATCTAACATTGGTGCCATAAGTCACCTGATCAGTTCAGTGATAAACCACTCCATTCAGTCTGGTCATGTTCCATCCCCATTAAAAGCCTCTGTCATCAAACCACTCCTCAAAAAACCCACCTTAGACCCTGAAGTCCTTGCTAATTACAGACCCATCTCCAACCTGCCATTTCTATCAAAGGTGCTTGAGAAAGTAATCGCCATTCAGATTCAGGAACATCTCAAACTAAATAACCTCTTTGAAAAATTCCAGTCTGGTTTCCGCCAGGGCCACAGTACAGAAACTGCCTTAGTCAGGGTGACCAACGACCTGCTGATGACAGCTGACACCGGATCTCCATCTCTCCTCATCCTCCTGGATCTAACTGCAGCATTTGACACCGTCGACCATGACATTCTACTCCATCGTCTTCGCTCGACGGCCTGTTTCTACTTTCAACATAACTCATTTGAAGATATAATGAGACAAAAACATATTATAATTATGATGCAAATAAAGAAACACATTTTTGTATGAAATTTCATTAAAGGTCATTTTTTTTATTGGTCATTTAATCTTGATCAAAATTCAACAAAAGCCAAACATTTTATTATTATCTCCCACCGGCCAAGCAAATACATTCAATAGTAAAAACCCTAAACATATTAAATTCAAAACCATATATAACAAGGAAAAGCCTTAAATTCTCTATCTTCTATCAAAATGATCGTAACTAATAGATTATTCAGATCATTGTTGCAGCTGAATTCTGTCGCATGAGGACTTTGAGGAAAGAAATACACTTTTCTCTGATAAAAGCCGACACAGCAATTCAGCTTTAGAGCTCATCCCTCTTCTCCTCCTCCTCCTCGTGGAAGACTTGTCCATCCGGCTGCTTCCTCCAGGCCAGTTGGACGTTGTCGTCCAATCCCTGGGCCCTTAGGTTCTTTTTCGCCTGAGACACAAAAACTCATTTTCATTATCGTTCCAATGAAAACAGATGATTTATTTATAGTTGTGTACAGTATGTATGTTCTTCTCCAAGGGCCACAGCATTGTTACAGAACAAGATGTTTTCTTCTCTGGAAGGAGACTACAGGTTGTCTCAGAGTATAAGTAGGAGTACACATTGACACAAACCTCAGTTTCAAAACCCACATCAAAAAGGTCTGCAATAAAGTGAAGTTCAATCTGTCAAATTTCAGATACATTAGAAACTTGCTATCAACTGCAGCAGCAAAGCTATACCTTCACTCAATGGTTCTCTCCCACATGAACTACTGTCTGATAAGCTGGTCTAATGCACACTCTACAGCTCTAAAACCACTGGAATCATTATATAAACAAGCACTAAACATAAAGCCATTCCGGTATCATCATTGCCACATTGTTAAAAAGTATAATCTGTTCTGCTGGGAAAATCTCATAGTTTACAAAAATGTTTACAAGATCACTCGTGGGTTGGCTCCTCCTCCTCTGGCTGGCTTCATCAGCCTAAAGCCCACCTCAACCAGGGCTACTAGAAGTGCGGCTAGACCGCACCATCCCATTTAGGAAAAGTACATTTAGCCAGGCTGTCTTTTCATTAAACGCATCCCATCAATGGAATTCAATACCACAATCAATAAGAGAGTCCTCATCCTACTACTCATTCAAGCACAGTGTTAAAAAGTGGCTCATTGACAACCAACAGTGTCAGCACTGATGTCTGTGTGTGTGTGTGTGTGTGTGTGTGTGTGTGTGTGTGTGTGTGTGTGTGTGTGTGTGTGTGTGTGTGTGTGTGTGTGTGCGTGTGCGTGTGCGTGTGCGTGCGTGCGTGCGTGCGTGCGTGCGTGCGGCCGTGCGTATTGTGAATGTTTTCTTTATTATTATGACTTGCTCCTTACCTGTATTCAGTGATGTCGTTTATTGTAAATATGTAAAAAAAAATTGTATAACAATGTAGTGGTATTTTTGTTCTTGCTTTTAGGATCCCTATCACCATCGGGCAAAGGGACTATCGGTGAAAACTAGCCTTTTGGCTAATTCAAGTACATTTACATGTTTTTAATATGTTGATTAATGTACACTGTCCCTTGTTTTAAATAAATAAATTTAAAAATTATTTAAAAAAGAGTTCACTCATCTGAAATGGTAGTTGTTCCCCTTATTTCTTCCAGTGTAAAGGCTTACATAGTATTTGTACATTTTCCTAATGCATTTGGTGGCATGTGGCTAAGTTTCTGCTATTTACTTCTGCACATATTTACACGTCTTCTTACTAAATGCTTGGGTCCTGTTATTTGTGGCCAAAGTATTGAATGTATAATGGATATAGAATTTCATTCATGTTCATCTTGGTCCATTTCATTCATATTGAAATTCATTTACTACATTTTCTTTTGTTGAATTCATTATTCTTTAATAGTTATTTATTTGTTTCCTATCTCTTTTGTCTCTTGTTCTCATGTCATGTGAATTTCCTTTCTGGTGATTGATGTTTTTGCAACAAAGTAGAAAACATGATTTACCTCCACCAACATCGCATCCAGAAAAGCGGGGTCGTTCAGTTCCACACCGTTTGGTTTCTCCACGCTCACCTTTATCACTTTCATTGAAACAGGCACAGCTAAAAACACAAACAAACTTCATCAGTCACAACATTTATGGTGTCTTCTTTTTCAACAGACTCAATATCATCACTTGCTTTGACGTAGCTGTGAATTTTACTCACGTCCGTAGCAAATGAATGGTTTCTTCAACCCACAGTCCGCGTCCTCCCATTTTCCAGAGTCGTGGAAAGCTGCAACCACACAAGCTTCATTATAGTTTCTGTTGTTAGGTTCACCTCCAGCCCAGTACCTAAAGGGGGAGAAACTTCCATCCGACCACTTCCAGGAGTCTCTGTAAAGGCCGATCCAATAATAATAATACCCTCCAGATACCAGCTCAACAATCTGCTGGTTCTCTGTCTTGTTTCTCACACTGGCCAGGTCTGTGTGGTGTTCTCTGCAGTAGCTCTGGGCCTCAGTCCAGTTCATTTTGCTGTCAGTGAGGACAAATGTCACATTCGGCCCTGAAAATGGACCCCAGAGAAGTGCTGAGTAGAGGCACCACGACATACAGCCTGACATCAATACTACATAGAAAATGTACGAGCTTTATTTTAAAAAGTATATCTTGGTGAATGAAAAAATCCTTAATGTTTACACCAAAGAAAAAAAAACTGTTCTGGGTTTTTTCCACATAGATATTTGGCAAGAAACTTTTGATCAGTTTTGGAATAAAAGCTGAAGGACTCATCATGGTGGACAAAGCAATACAAGTTAAAATGTGTATGCATATAATATTTCCTTTGTTAGCATTGGGCAGATTTAACACCTTGGACTAAAAACAATAATTTAGATGAAACCATGTCAGAATTGTATTTTGAAAAGGGGAAATGTGGATCTGGAACTCATAGACATCTGAAACATGACAAGGAGAAACATGATTTTGTAAGAGGTTGCAAACAGAAGAAGTTTGGGAACAACTTGTTTGGTTTAGACCAATGCATGATGATATGATTTAAATGTATAAATTAATATTCTTACCTCTGACATCTAGGCAGACTGCGTTTACTCTAGCAGCACAACCACCATCATTCCATAGTCCATTATTAGATATAATGAGTGTGCAGTGTTCGACACTGTATTTGTTGTTTGGTTCTCCAGACGCCCATTGTCTGAACTTCGTCTCCCGCGGTTTGAAGAAGCTTGTGTCTGACAGTGACCACATCCAGCTGTCCACGTCATCGTACAGCCCTATCCAGACTCGCTGAAAGCAATTTAAATGCTTATTTTGTATAAAGAATTAGACCCTGTTCTAGCTTTTAAATTGTCACACATCAACATCAACTCTCATTTACAGCCTTCATACTGCCTATCTGTCTGATCCTTCTAAACTTTATTCATGATTTTACAACGACTTTTCTTTACCTTCACATCAAATTGCAAAAGAAATGTAAATGACAAGATTTGTTCCCATTTTTTCAACTGTTTTTTTCTGTAATAATTCCTAAAAATACATACAAAAGTGTATTTAAGTACACCAAAAGCTTCAGCTATCTGTGGATATTTTTTCAGGTTTACAGTCTTTCTAATACAAAATGTCCTCCTTTGGTAACCCTCACTCCACAGAGTAAAACTCTGTCTGGTGAAACACAACGGGGGAGTTTTATGCTAAAAACATTTCATACTTCTACTCTACTACATTTAAGAGGGACATTTTACACTTCAGTTAAGTTATAACTGTTTTATGTAGGGTCCGATTTTAAAACTAAAACCCGTCACCAGCATGATGAATGAAAAGACAAAAAGTGAACTCACATAAATGTTTCCGTGTTCGCTCAGTTTGTTTGGATCTAACTTGTCGTTCAGGAGCTGCACAACCTCCATGCTGTCTACAGTGGCCAGGTCTGTGTGTTTCTCTCTGCAGTATCTCTGTGCTTCAGACATGGTCTTTGCTTCATAAACAAAATGGTACTGACGTTCAGCATGTGAGGAGACAGCGCTCAGCCCTGTAGAGACACATACATTTTGATTAGATTCAATATCAATTACTGAACCAACTTCTCCAAATTACATTAAAGTTAAACTGTAAATTAAACAACTTAAATAATTGTCAGTGGGAAACCACAATACAAAGTACTACAAATTGCTAATGGAATAACATACAGTATTTTAAATAAGAATATATAAAACTCTTGCCTGAAATAGCGATGATGATCAGAAGAACTTTTTCCATCCTTGTCTCTTCCCTGTTCTTCTCTTTTGGACTGAGACTGTAGATGTGCAGCTGTTTATATTATACATTAGGTTAAACATTAACTAACATTATGCGTTAGTCAGCTGCACTTTCGACTTAATGCAAAGTGGATATCGGAACAACAGTTTTTTATATCAGGCTTATTTCCTTACATTTGCATTTACAAGAAAAGACAAATAGAGTGATACCGGCGTAGGACTGGTGATACACGGCAAGAAAACCAAATTACAATTGTTTGTCAATACAGCCACCACGAAAATGTCCTTCAACGGCCGACACACTTCCTGGGGTCTTGGGAAGGTTCCTAACGGAGTGAAATGACTCAGAAGTTCCTCAGTGTCAGACGTGATAAGAGCTGATCAGATTCTGTAGATGATAGGAAAAGAGCTTCAGTGCTTCCTTTATAATCTCCTTTAGTTTAGGATACACTCGACCACCCTTTTAGAAATGAAAGGAGAAAATGTTGTATATATTTTAATGTAATAATGTTGTTCACTGTTGTTCATGTTTATAAATCATCACCACAAAGAGCAAAGTATCTACATGCACTTTTAGTAATCTACTGTTTCCTCATGGCAGACGCACATCAATAACATCCGCTGGCCAATCATTAACATCCTAATGTAAATGCAGTCAGATTCAGTTCGCACCGCAGTTGTCTTTTCCTGAGTCCTGATGTATTCTCCTTTGCATTTTCTCTTAACCCTATGATGTTTAACTCAGAAGTTAAGGAATAGTGGTTTTAAAAAGACGATAGGACCTGCATTTTTGGAAATTCAACCCCAACTGTGTGGTCAAAAAGGTCATCAAAAATATCACTCGCCACCGGCTTCAGCTTCAATATCAGGATCCATGTATTTATTATCCATGCAAGAATGGAAGTAGTCATCATACAGAGCATTTGGTACAACTAGTTCCTGAACAGTGTCCTTCAGATGCTTATATACAAGAGAGTTGTTACAGTCACAAGATACATGTATACCGGTTTAAATGCTTAGTTCAGATTAGCCAAGACCCACGTCAGAAATGATCATGCTTGTCATATGTCTATCTCCATAGAGGCTGAATCATCATGTTAATCACATAGCTATCTTATGCTTAAAACAGTCCTGATGCTCTTCTAGGTAATCATACATCCTGTCATGTACACAGCTACAGTAGGGCCTTTGTTATCATGTTACTCTGATATTGGAAAAGTACATTCAGTATTTTCCCAACACAACTCCAAGAGCCACATTACACTGAAGCACGAATGGCAAAAGAAGGAAAGGAAGGCAAAGGGAAAGATCACATATAAATATTCAAAGTTCTGTGGCCTTCATTGACTTCCTGCAGACTCTTCCAATGAATTCATCAGTCCATCTTTGCTCTGTTCCCCTTTTCGTCCTTTGCATATAGCTGATACTGCATGTTTGTTTTAAAGTTTATGTGGGTGTCATCGTAAAAGCAGTGTGTTTGTTTTACATGTTCAAATGTTTGCATGTAGGCTAGTTTGTTAGGAAATACTGTTGCCCATGTCTTGACCAGGCCTCCATTGGATGATACGTTTTCCATTCTCAATGGGACTTGAATAATTGTTTAATAATAATACATTTAAAAAACATTGCATGAGGCGATTGAAAAATAACTCAACTTAGCTCAAACAATCAGTATCAAAATAAAAAACAGAATACCTCTATTCGTCCCACAGAGGGGAAATTTGCATTTGTTACAGCAAGAAAAGAGCCAAAGACAGCTTAATGTTAACCAAGAAGGATGCATAAAAAAATACCAAAGATACAAAAATTACACAATTTACAAAATAGACATCCTGTAACAGTTCTGAGAGATATAGCAGCCAGGTATATATTGCACAGCTATTTACGGCATATGTATATATTGCACATAATTGGTATTGCACAACAAGGGGTGTTATAGTCTTTGTTGTTATATGTGTGGGGGTCTACCAGGGACCATGATGGTTATACAGTCTGACCGCTGCAGGAAGGAAGGAGCTGTGAGTATCTCTCTGTGAGACATTGGGCACAAAGCTGGCCTTCCTTACCAATCTGTTCAGTCCCTTCCTGTCAGCAGCCGAGATGCTGCAGCCCCAGCAGGCCACAACATAGAAAATGGCTGATGCCACAACAGAGTCATAACATTTCTGAAGGAGTGCCCCCTGCACCCCGAAAGACCTCAGTCTCCTCAGCAGAAAGAGTCTGCTCTGTCCCTTCTTGTACAGAGCAGCAGAATTATCAGTCCAGTCCAGTTTATTGTTCAGATGAACACCCAGGTATTTGTAGGATTTCACAATCTCAATGTCCGCTCCCTGGATTGTCACTGGTGTGGGGGGTGTTGGGGAAATATTTTCCTGGGCCCATAACTTTGACCCAGTTTATCAGTTTGTAATGACCTCACTGAACACAGGCCTGAAACCTTGGGCTGCTGTGCTCTCAGTGTGTTGTCTCCCTGTTCCTGCCTGTTGGCGTCAGCTGATAGCAGAGATGGAGTAAAATCGGCACTCGAGAGACTCGACTCGCGCACTGATTGACGCGGACTCGAACTCGGACTCATGACTCAACTCACATATGATGTTTGTCAATTTAAAAGGTAATTTTGCAAGTCAAGAAAAAAAAAGTTTGTCGTAAAACTGTGAAGTAACACTTATTTTTGTGTGAAACCACTCCATGAACTACATCTCTGGTCTCGCCCAACACACGTCACCAAGATGGCCGTCACCTTAGCACATTTCACCTCTTTCTTTCAGAATGAGGCGAAAATCATTACACGTCTGGGTATGTTGAGAGCTGCAAATACACAAAAGGGGAGTTAGTCGAGACCTCTCCAACTGCTATTTGGAGAGGTCTCAGTTCACCTCCTTGGCCGTGGTGCCCTTGAGCAAGGCACCGGACACAGGAGATATGAAAGTGAGTATTGTATGAGACTTGAAATGTTTTTGCCATATTTCAAACGTCTTTGTTATTCTTATTTTATGATTGCATACAAAACTTAAAAAACATATTTTTAATTTTTATTTTACCACTATGTCGAATCCACTGTTTCCGGTCGAACCGGAAGTCCTTCGTCGTGTTTTAAATCTGTCGAACGTGTGTCGCGTTGCTCGTTCACAAAGTTCATAAATGTGGTAAGTTTACGTTAATTATGAACACCTCTTTTCAAATATCAACAGCAAATATCGGTCCGCCAACGTCTGCAACATAAACCGTGCTGTCATGGAAACAAACGATTTGTAGAAACACTCATTCAAAGAGGAACTAGGTTAGCTTTAGCATAGTTAGCCGTCTTTAGCTAACTATATATTCGGTGACACAGCCGCTAATTCTAACATCAGCTGGTTGTTGTTTAATGAAGTTGGGGCATGTGTCAGTAGGGTGATAGACGAGCTTCTTTTCATTGTGTTAAAAGCTACGACAGGAGCTTAAATGGTGTCCTGGTGTTTTGTTTTGGTTAGCCGTTAGCTGCTCGTCATGTCGTCTGCTGCCTGTAACAGGTCGGTTAATGTGTCAAAAGATCTTTCACTGATACAGCTGAAAGTCGTTCATTCAAAACCTTAAGATACCTTACGTTTAAAAACAGAAATATAGGCATCAGAATATACTGCAGGTATTAGAGTAAGAGTACACATAATGTAGACTCATTTCAGAATGATATACATCTTGTTATTTAATTATATTTACTGATATGGTCATTTTATATGATTTCTATATTGTTCTGGCAGCACTTGTGTCACTGAATCCAATGTTCGACGTTGTGTAGTTATAGTAAGTTAGATGTAGCCTACCTAAATAATACCATATTAAGTCATTCTTGTTGCAGCAGCAGAAGACACAGTACATGTGTTAGCTGTAACCTGTATTTTTAGGCAAGGTACGTTTATTTGCAGAGTTTGGGGACGTAAATTAAACTTCATATTCAAATGTGATTAAGATCATCACATATGTATTACTCTGTACATGTTCATCTACAAATCTACATGAAACCGATGAACTAGAGACAACATCTTATTGCTGGATATAGCTAGGCTATAGCTCACTTCACTAATCCACTGTGTCTGTGATCAGAAGGTCACAGGTTCAAGCCCCTGCTGATATCTCTGTATAAACTGTACTATATCTCTGTATAAACTGCACTGGTGTGATCAGAGCCAGAGTGTCTAAGACCATAGACTCTGGTTTATACCACACCACAGATCAACAGGAGAGTGGAGAACACTGGGCCACTTCAGAGTGGTCTGGTCCTGCACTGCTCCTGACATTATCATTATGGGAGGCTGTGGCTCAGTGGGTTAGTGCGCTGATCTTGACTGCAGTCAGCATGTTGTTGTGTCCCTGGGCAAGACACTTCGCCCCAAATTGCTCCTGTGGGGATTGCCCACAGTACCGAATGTATGTAAGTCGCTTTGGATAAAAGCGTCTAACAAGTGACATGCAATGTAATGTAATGTGGGATATATGAAATAAAAACATTGTGACATTAAGTCTTTGTAAGTCTGTTGAAATGTATATTTGATGGGGTGTTTCTCTCTTTCAGAGCGTCTCCCTGTCTTTCTACGGTTGGCTGGTTGAACAGAGAGCGATGGCCGGTCCAGAGCTCCTGCTGGACTCCAGCATTCGGATGTGGGTTGTCCTACCCATCGTCTTCATCACCTTCTTCGTGGGGATCATCCGTCACTACGTCACGCAGCTGCTGCACAGCGACAAGAAGGTCGACCTGGAGCAGGTGTCTGACAGGTGAGGGATCATTTTAATTGAAATAATTTGTTTATTATTTGTCTGTTTACCAAGAGTAAACAGATAAAGTGTTTAATAGAAAGTCAAGTTGTCATACATGATCATACAAAAAACTATATTGCCATCAATTACTATGTGTTTGCTTAAGTAAGGTGTGTATGTTCCCTATATGTCTATATGAGAATAATAAGAATAATCCGAAAGTTTCGTAACAACAACAAAAAGGTTGTATTGTAATTCAAAAGTGTTATATCAGTCATACAGAAGTATAGTTCGTTTGGCAGCAACAAGTCAGTGACTTTGAAGTTATAATAAACTGCATTTTTCCAATGTTTGGATTGATGCTTGAGAATTTGCTCGTCGACTAATCTGTATTTTTGTTTGTGTTCAGCCAGGTGCTCCTGCGCAGCCGCGTCCTCAGAGAAAATGGAAAGTATATTCCCAAACAGGTAAGCACACAATCACTAGGAATCAGGAATTTGAAAATCATATACATTTAGTGCTAATGCTGTCTTTGTCATGTAATCGTATTGTAATATTTCTTTGAAAAGTTAAAACGCCACTTAGAAACCCTACAATTTCTCTGTTAGGTTTATGAAAAATGTAGACCCAAAAACGACAGCGTCATTTTGAGCTGTATGATAGACGGTAAACTTGATGTATACTATATGTTACATTAACTACTTTCCATATTTTTGAGGTTTGTACTCATGTTTTGTCTTTTCATTTTGTTGAGATTAAAACCCAGTAACACATATAATCACTGGCAGTTTAAAGAATGTGAACATTCTCTTTAAAGTTATATAGGTTGGAATACATCGAAAGGCTCTGATCTGTTGTGTGTAAACATGTTTCTCTGCTGCAGTCTTTCGCCATGAGGAAACATTACTTCAACGACGCAGAGACCGGCTTCTTCAAGAAGGTCAAGAGGAAGGTCGTCCCCAAGAACCCCATGACAGGTGTGTGTGTGTGTGTGTGTGTGTGTGTGTGTGTGTGTGTGTGTGTGTGTGTGTGTGTGTGTGTGTGTGTGTGTGTGTGTGTGTGTGTGTGTGTGTGTGTGTGTGTGTGTGTGTGTGTGTGTGTGTGTGTGTGTGTGTGTGTGTGTGTGTGTGTGTGTGTGTGTGTGTGTGTGTGTGTGTGTGTGTGTGTGTGTGTGTGTGTGTGTGTGTGTGTGTGTGTGTGTGTGTGTGTGTGTGTGTGTGTGTGTGTGTGTGTGTGTGTGTGTGTGGTGTGTGTGTGTGTGTGTGTGTGTGTGTGTGTGTGTGTGTGTGTGTGTGTGTGTGTGTGTGTGTGTGTGTGTGTGTGTGTGTGTGTGTGTGTGTGTGTGTCACTTAATTTTTGCCCGAGGCAGGAAGTAAAATACGTTTTAATTTCAATGTATTTTCCGTGTGTTAAGATATACTTTTCATTTCTGTTTTCCCGAACTTAAAAAAAGGAAACTGTTTTGGACTTGAAGCTTTCGCTAAGGCAGTTTCTTTGTTTTGTATTAATTCACATGAGCAATTCAGTCCATTATCTAAATGTAGTTTATGTCTATTATATCATTTTTTAACTCTATGGAATAAATGTGTGTGTATTTGTTTTTAGACACCAGCATGCTGACGGACATGATGAAGGGGAACCTGACCAACGTGCTGCCCATGATCGTGATTGGGGGCTGGATCAACTGGGCCTTCTCTGGGTTCGTCATAAGTGAGTTCTCCAGCTGTTAGTCATTAACCCTTTAACACCATTATACACTGGTTAGCTTTTTAACCCTTTTTATTAAAGATACAACCATTTTGATTCACATTTTCAAAGCTTATATAAAAAGAAAAAGTCAGACTGTTTAGAAGGCTTTGAGTTTTTAAGAAAACACTAGGGATGCTCCGATCGCCAATTTTGAGGCCGGAATCAGTATCGGCCGGAATCAGTATCGGCCGATACCGATCGAGTGGGCTCTACCATTTAAAGTGATGTTTAAAACGCAGTTCATGGGGCTCATTCACTGGCGCTTCCACAAGCAACAACCAACATAATTATTACATTCAAATGAAGTACATTATTCAAGTTTACATTAACTTTGGATAATAACACGGGAGAAATGAACGGAAGCCTCTCTTTTCCTCTCTCCCTCTCTCTCTCTCTCTCTCTCTCTCTCTCTCTCTCTCCTGACAGCCCGTCAGTATCTCCTGCAGCTCACTGATCCAGTAATGAGTGACCCGACAGTGAAGAATAAATATATGTATAACTAGTTTAGCTTGTTCCAGAGGTAGATAAAATAGCTAAGTGTGTTAGGTCTAACTCTTAGTGTGTGTTCTGCTCCGCTCACCGGTCCGTCACAGCGGGTGGAGCTGCAGGATTTCTGCTTAGACACGTTGCATACCGGCCGCTACTTTATTGTCTTTTTCGGACACCTTAAAATACTGCCAGACTGGTGAAGCCATTTTGGCGAGCTTGTTTTGCCGCGCACAGAGAAGAGTGTCATGTATTTTACGTCATCATTTTACGGCTCTCGCGATCTGCATTTTTAGAGAGCACCGATCGATCGGCAGAGAGTGAATATCGGCCGATATCGATCGGCGGTCGATCGATCGAAGCATCCCTAGAAAACACTATCTGTATTTCACAGTTTAAGATAGTTTAAGCTGCTGGTTATTAAAGTTAGTCTGTCTTTTTAATTTAAATGTTCTCCTTTCTTAAGTTTCCGTCAGAAATACAGCAGCTAAACCTCTCTTAATGTAAACAGCTCAAATCTTCTATTTCACTGTGAATGCATCACCGCACAGAAACTAAAGTCGCTCTAACTTATTCTTCTTTGTTACTTGAAGTAAAATTAAATAACATTCCAGTGACCCCAACCCTATTCCTGTTTGTTTGTGATTGTTGTTGTTGTCTTGTAGCCAAGGTGCCGTTCCCCCTGACTCTGAGGTTCAAGCCGATGTTACAGAGAGGAATCGACCTGCTGTCCCTGGACGCCTCCTGGTAAAAACACACCGACGCTCCTCAGCAGACCATGAACACATCTCAGACATTCACCAACAATATCTTACAATCGTGACAGTTCAGGCAAACAGTCAACTTACTCAAAATAATCCGTTTTCTACCATTAATATCTTTATTAATACTTATACACCACTGTATTCATTGAAATATATTCATTTATACATATTTATTTAATGTTTATATTTGTGTTTTTTTTTTGCATTATTTTATCCTTTTATTCTTAAATAAATTGTCCTCAGGATAAATAAAATACATGTATATGATTAATATATAACAGAGCTTCTACAGTGATGTATTTATATTAGGAGCTATTTCTCTTACATCAAAAAGAAAAGTGAAGAGTGACAGTTTTATTGAAATCTAGTTTTTTAATGGCGACCCATAGACATAGACCAGTGCTTCTCAAAGTGTGGTCCGCGGACCACTGGTGGTCCGTGAGGGCCCCCTAGTGGTCCGTGAGTATATTGGTAAAATTTCACATTTGAAATAAATAAATACATTTAAGTTTTCCGCACTCTCGCAGAAATATCTCCGCAATGGAGCGAGCTTAATTTTCACTTTCAATTGCATGATATAGCCCAGCGCAACACCTTCATCACACATGTTGCCACTTGTTTGTACCATTTTCAGACGATTTGTAATCTGTTCTAGAAAAACGATGTGATTTTGGATATTTGTGGAGTTAGGTGGTCCTTGGTATGAAAAAGTTTGAGAAACACTGACATAGACAGACATCATTTTATAAATTATATTTGAGTGAGTGGACCGCTAGTCACAAAACTTCTTCCGTCATAAAGTGTCACTATGACTTTTAACATTTGGGGGGAAAATCTAAAATTAAATGAAGTTCAATAACTATAAGTTCAATTAAAATGGCCAACAATAAACAGACATTTTCATAACAATGGCCTGTGTGTCCATATTTCAATGCTCAAGTATTTTGCCTGTATTTGTTTTAAAATGTGCTGTTTTTGAATATGAATCTGCAGGGTGAGCTCAGCGTCCTGGTACTTCCTGAATGTGTTTGGCCTGAGGAGCATGTACAGCCTCATCCTGGGACAAGACAACGGTGAGTCTGACCCATGGATGTATAATAAGAACTGGATACAGCGTGGGAGGCGGGGTCTCGTTCTTAAATTCCTATGAGAGCTGCTCATTGGCGCATGAAGGCAAAATGGCACAACTTTTGAGAGAGCGAAACGTCACAGATTACCCGTCATGCCTGGCTGTCAGAGCAGAAGAACCCGTATGTGCGCTCATAGAGCATGCACCCCTTAAGCCCCGCCCCCCGAGCTCCCACTCTCTGCTCACTAGAATGAATGGAGAGAGAAAAGAAATCTAGATTTGGCTTTTAGTGCATTTTACAACTTTAAGGACCGAATGATTTTAATAAGGGCTATAAAATAGTTCATACTGGGTAGTTTATTCAGTTAAAAAAAAAATATTGGTCTGATCCCTCTCTCTCCCGCCATGACTGGAGTTTCACATCTGTATGAAAAGAGTCCTACACTTGGAGACATATTTTATCGGTCATTATAGAATGTGAAGGTTGTCTTGACTTAAAAAGTGTTACAGTTCAAGTCCAGTGGATCACAGCTGGTGTTCAAAGCTGCCATAATGTCAGAGTAACACAGTTCAAAGATGAGAGTTTGTCCGCTTGATTCCATTGATTGAATATGATGTTAACTCTTCAGCTGCTGACCAGTCGCGGATCATGCAGGACCAGATGACAGGTGCTGCCATGGCGATGCCTCCCGACCCCAACAAGGCTTTTAAGGTGAGATTTCGTAATAAATAAAAAACTATTAACGCCATTAGCTTG
Source organism: Trematomus bernacchii (assembly GCF_902827165.1). Taxonomy (NCBI): domain Eukaryota; kingdom Metazoa; phylum Chordata; class Actinopteri; order Perciformes; family Nototheniidae; genus Trematomus; species Trematomus bernacchii. Next base: position 1,337,968 of record NW_022987565.1, read on the forward strand.
GTCCAGTCTTTTTCTCGACAGCTCAGGAGCCTTTTCATTTTTGTAAATCCATTTGTAACTTTTAAGAGAGGTGCTATTTCGAGAAGTATTATTATCCCAGGAAACATTTAGTGATTTTTTTGTGTTATGGTCCACGACAGCTTTATGCATATTTATGCTATATAAGTAACATGTATTATTATTATTGTTAAAGGGGACCTATCATGCAAAATCCACTTTTTGATGTCTTTTATACATGAATATGTGTCCCCGGTGTGTCAGGGAACTCACGCAGCGTCAGAAAACAAATCCCCCTCTCTTTTCCTCCGTACCCAAATCTCTAAAAACGGGGCTACAACGGAACTGATCCAGATTTGCGTCCGATATGACGTAATATCTGAAATGTGGACCCACGGCACTATCAGAAACGTTGCTATCAGAAACAATGCCCGACTGTTTTGGAAGTAATATGGTCTTTGTTTACATTAGCAAGCATCGCTAACACTCAGAGCTAACCTTGAGGCCTGTACTACGAAGCCGGATTTTCGCTTAGTGAGCTAACTTCAGGGGAAACTCTGGGTTTCCGGTCCTACGACGCTGGTTCACTTCTTAGCGGGCTAGATCTCCATGGTAACTTATGCTGAACGGCTAGCCTGGTCCGGAGCAGGTTAGGTTCCAGGATAAGAGATCAACTCAGTGAAAGCACCGCCTGCGGACCAATCAGAGCTCAGTGTGCAGAGTTTAAAGCTATCAAGTCATATTACAGGAGAAAGGAAATGCAGAAAAACTGCCGTTGCAGGAAAGACTGACTGTGTGAACGTGAAAATTAATAGAATATCCCCTCCCATCTTCAGAGCAATCTGACTAATGTAACATTAGCGTTAAGAAAGCTTACTTAAATATCTGCCACAACATAAGTAACCGGATCAGAGTAACATTAAGTACAGTCCACGGCACTGTGAGTGCAGACGTCGATGTGTCCCATTATCATTCATATCATATCACATCATAATGTATCATATATTTCCTTATCTGAGTCAGCTTCTTGAGCCGTATCTGGCCGTGCAACACTCACAGTGTCACATACTGTATGCAGAAGTATTATTTTAAGCAACACATTAAGTTGACGAAACACTTTAGTCAAATGTAATTAAAGTCAGATCCACTCGTGTCTTAGACGGGGCAGTGATTTCATAAACCTGTTAATGTACGCATTCAAACGCTTTTTCTTTTACCAGCTGTATTCACCTTGCAGGTGCAGCTATGTGGCTTTTATCCTGGAAAAAGTGTTTAAGTCATGGATGTTTAAAGTTTAACATCTTCATATTTGTCTAATATTATAGTTGACTTTTCATTCAGGAAGTATGACGCTGCGCTGTCAGTACGCTTCTCCATGTTTGTGATTGGTCAAATGTTGCTAACCCCGCCCCTTTTATGTGAACGCGCACTCAGACGGACAGAGAAACCCTGGCTTGAGTTAACGAGTTGATAACCAGCGTCGTAGGACCGCTTAGCGAGATCGCGTTTGTTTTGGATTAGGTAAGCCGGGTAACTCAAACATATCCAGGTTATGTTGAACCAGCTTCGTAGTACAGGCCTCTGGACTGGAGAGAGTGGCCGTTTCTCAATGTCGAGTACACCTGCTGCAGAGCCACTATTTCAAGTATACTACGTCATCGAGTGGCGCCGAATGCTGGGCATTTAACATGCATTTAAACAGTCCTTCTGCGCCACTCGATGATGTAGTATACTTGAAATAGTGGCTCTGCAGCAGGTATACTCGACATTGAGAAACGGCCAGTATGTGTTTAAAAAGCAGGAAATAAAAAAAGGAACTCACCTTGTGGTAAACCCGAAAGAGAAAAAGCCTTTGAGCTCCATACAGTTTCAGAAATAATCCTTGATGTGGGTTTGAACATGATATGGTGTTTCATTACGGCAGAATTTAGCTGAGTAGCTCATAGAATTCTGATCAGGCATTAGTTCCGCCTCTTATTTTTTTTTTCAAGCTAAGGACCCAGATCAGCGTTTCTCTAACAGCTGAAACAGAGCGATATGAGGGATGTCTAAAATGCATGATCTGTTTGGTATTTTGAGCAAAACACATCATAGACATGTTTTTTATATATTTTGATATATCTGAGACCCATAATGTATGCCTAAAAATTGCATAATAGGAGACCTTTAAGTCAAATGAAAAATGTGAGTAAAACTGACCTGTATTGTTTATCTGTTTGTTCTCTCAGAGTGAGTGGGAGGCGCTGGAGATCGTGGAACACAAGTGGGCGCTGGAGAACGTGGAAGACGAGCTGATGACCAGAGACCTGAACTTTGGAACCCTCTTCACGCAGGACATCAAGTCCACCATGTTCTAGACTAGAGAGAAACCCTGAGGAACACCTGAGACTAGGGTTCTAGAACTCTGTCCTGAACATTCTAGAACACTTGAGAGAATTCTTAAATCTGGAACACAGTATAACACAAATGCTAGAGTTAGATCATTTAATGTGATCACTGTATTCACCTTCATCGGGCACTTTATTTACTTTCTGCCTTTTTACCTGCCTCCAAATTATTGTGTCCAAGTTGTGCCTTCATATGTTCAATGTGTTGATTTATAATTGTTTGTTAAGAGTTCTTATTCAACTTTTTGACAATTAGATAGTAACTTAAATAGACCCACTTACTAGCCTTTTCCAAAATCTTGTGTCTTAATTTGCAAATGAAGTTGTCAGCTCAGTTGTTGGGTTGGTGTATATTATTTAATTAAAGTGTTCCTTAAGTTAATTTTGTCTAGAATAACATTGTAATGAAATATTTGCTTGTATCCAGTGTTCCAGAATCTCTCATGTTCTAAAGGTTCTAGATAGTTATTCTAGCCCGACCCTTTCTCGGCTCTGACTTGTGGAGCTGACTAGTTCGGGGTTCGGGGTTGTTTCAGTAAACCAGCGGATTCTGACACCAGACGAATCTCCTCAGGAAGATGTTTCTGTCGGGTGCGACGCAGAAACAGGAAGTTTAAAGACCACTGGGACGTTATGAGAGCTTTAACTGACGGCAGGCGTTCATGTTTCCCTGCAGGCGGACTCTTTGCATGTGTTTTTTACCCCGTGGTCATCCAGCGCGACTTGAAGTGAGTGTGACAGTTTAATAAAGGTGCCATCGAACTAACTGCCTTTCTCTTGTCTCTATTCAACACCGAGGTTCACCCTCTATAAGAAACTGAGGAAGCAGAGGATCAAATAGCCGCTTTCACACCAAGTACTTTGCCGTACTTAGTTCCCAGCACTTATGGCGCATTTCCATTGCAGGGCCTCGCTCGGCTTAGTACGGTATAGTTAGGCCTTGTTAGGCCAGGCTCACTTTATGCTGCGTTGCCATACAGTTTAGTAGCTGGGGCAGTAACTATAGTAACGTAGTGTAGGCGGAGCCGTGACGTCATCTTCAATGAGAACCACAGAAAAACATCATCCGTTAGTTGTTAGCACTCAAGCTCGCAGCTCCTCATATCTGTTCAGAAACTAGACAAAAGTTAAACAAGTACAAACCACAGACTGTCGGTTTATTTATGTCTGTAGGCCGATCTCCATTTAGAAAACACGCCTTTTAAAAGGTTTTTCGCCTGCCGTCTTGTCTGCAGACTTGTCAAATCATTAATTCATGGTTTTTACTAACCGGTATCAGTATGTTGTTACTTCGGCATCATTTTGAAACGTGTATTACAATTAAATCACGTCAACTATGTTCATTTTGTTGTAGTTGTAGCCCCCTTGCCAGCGATTCTCTCTCTCTCTAGTTTGGCATACTCAGCCCGACTCAGCCTGGTTGTTGGCCCGATAAGAACCTCGATTTTATGGGGCCAGAAAAACTGAAATAGTACCTGCTAGCCGGTACTACGCCTAGTGGAAACGCAACCAAAACTTAAAGTCCCGGCCTACAGTTCTCTATCAGATAGACGGTTCGGCCAGACGAGGCCGACACGGAAACGCAGAAAACGATAACGATAACGACAACGGGTCCCTAGGTGGGTAGATCTGCAAACAAAACGCTCTGGGGGGGCAAACGGCTCCGTGTTTACGCCTATACGATCATGTCCTGATAACGATGACGCAATAGCCCCGCCTCTCCCCACCTCTCCTGCTCAGAGATCAGCTGCTGGGCTGGCAGAAGAGGGGGGAAGATAATATTATTATTATATAGAGTCATTATTCATTTGTTTTAAAGCTCAATAAATAACAAAGAAGACCTCTGACCGGCACTTTTCTAATTTTGTCCGGAAGATTTCAACTTTAACGGACATGTTGACCGGCGAAAAAAAATCTAACAAACTCTGCCGCACGGTCCCCTCGTCCCTTGGAAGAGGCGGAGAAGTGGGTGTTTTTCATCTGCTGGTGGACTACCGGAGAGATTTACAGCAGGAGCAAACGCTTGCCTCGGGGAGGGAGAAAAAGAGCCAGAGCGTCCACAGCGGAGAATAAACAGAAGGGCAACCATGGCAACCATGCGCGGGAAGTCTTCTTCGCTGCTTTTGTGGTAGGAGTACAGCGCCACTTACAGGCCCGGCATATGTACTACAGCGTCTCCAGCGCTTTCGACCGGTCTCGTGTGAACGGACACGTTTCTGGTGCCTGTTGCGTGTGGACGGAAGACTTTTTTGATAACGATTGCGGTCCGTTTGCGTTATCGTCCTCGTGTGGCTGGGGTCTAAACCGCGCTGTAGTGGAAATGCGCCATTAGTTCCCTGAGGGAAGATTACGCAAATGAAGCCGCTGACGTCACTTCTTCTTCTTCTGCTTTGGGTTTACTGGCAGGCCACAAACAACTTCACGGCGTATACTGCCACCCGAAATCCCCGGCCGGAAGTCCCCGGAGTTGGGGACTGAAGCCTTCCGAGTAAATCGCCAGAACGCCGACACCTCTTCATCACCCCACCGCTCCAATGTTTTTTTTTGTGTTGCCACAAGTTATTCTCTCTCCGTTGGTGCGCGGGGCTAATGCTAATGCTAATAATGCTAATGCCAGCAAATACAATAGGCACTTTCACACCGGAGTACTTTTACCCGTACTTTTCCCGCTTAGTTCCGTTAATTTTGCGTTCACACCAAAAAGAGAACTTAGTTCAGAGAACTTTTATCCCCATTTTTAGTGCCTGCTAGAGAGGTGGGACTATCCTGGGGAGAAAAAAGTACCAATTTCTGATTGGCTGGGCGTATTGCAAACCACGCCCCGTAAAAGCCGCCATTGTATTTGCTGGCATTATTAGCATTAGCATTAGCCCCGCGCACCAACGGAGAGAGAATAACTTATGGCAACACAAAAAAAACATGGGAGCGGTGGAGTCAGGGCCGGCCCTTGGCATAGGCAGTATAAGCGAATGCTAAGGGCGCATCAACCCATCGGGGGCGCCGAAAATTGGGGAGAAAAAAAAAAGAAAAAAAGTTAGAAATTAAAAAAAGATATATTTTTTTTTTAATTCATAACACAATTTCCCAATTTTGGATCAACAAAGTACATCTTATTATCTTATACTAACAGAACTACGCCTATATTGCGTATAGCGCCCATAAACTATGGCGCACCTCCCCCCCCCAAAATCAAGTTGAACTGCCCCAGCCCCAGTAAAAAACAGAGGTTTATGTGAAATTGTTCTTTTTTTGAAATAATGGTTTCAGTGTGCAATTATAGGTTTTAATTTTGTATTTGTGTTAATTTAAAATAAATCAAACTCCCAAAAAACTTACACAGCTTCTGTGTGCTTTTGTTAACATTGGAATACTGTGTAAGCGGCCGCGGGGGGGAGAGCTAGAGAGCTCTCTCCTGAAAGACTGAGCGGCTCTGATAACCTCAGCTCAGTGAGGTAAAGGCACACCTTTATATGATCATTGTAGTTATAAAAAAATAAGAGAATAGATGAAAAACAGGTATAAAATACTATATGACAGTAAACAAAAGTTGTTTAATAAACAAGAATACAATTTAAAAGGGGAGTGATTTGTAAAATATCCATAAAGAAAAAGAAAATCTGCTTACAGTTCTGTTTCATCAGAGATGTATCCATAGATCTCTCAAAGTGCACCAGATTGATGCTTTTAACTTCAATATTTAAAAAAAAAAATCTTCCGTGGGAGCATGCCCCCCGGACCCCCCTAGAGGATGTTAGGTCCACCCCCACTTAAATCATGTTCACATGGATAAGAAACTAAATACGTTTTGCACACATCTTATGTCCATATCTTTCTGTTTTGGTGGTCATGCCACAACCGTACACGTGCATGCATGCGCGAGTCATAGTGAGTGTCTGCATTTTGGGGGGGGGCTAAAATCTTGCCTAGGGCAGCAAATTGGTCAGGGCCGGCCCTGTATGTATATACATAATACGTGTCAGTACGATTTTATTTTGTATTTGCGTGCATTTCCTGTTTAGAAAGTGGAGGTGTCCTGAGACTGTCGCCTGCAGGCAGGCTCCCATGCTTTTCTTTGTTGCAGGGCCGAATTCACCATATACATGGAGAGGCGAAATCCCTCCCTTTCCGGTGGGACTCATGGGACCTTATTTCGGAAAAAGTTTTTATTGAAGTCAATGGAGAGAGAAAGATTATCTTTCGATCCCGTTTGAATTGTGCCACGAATTACACATATGATGTTTGTCAATCTTAAATAATAATTTCCATGTCAAAAAAGTCACAGTTTGTCGTAAAACTGTTGAAATATAAGACTATGAAAAATACGCAACTAGAAAGACTACAAATCCCAGAATCCCGGTCCCGCATGCTGGCTCTTATGAACCGACTAACTCCCCTTGTGTGTATGTAGCTCTCAACATGCCCAGACTTGGAGTGATTTTCACCTCTTTTAATACTTTTCGCCTCATTCTGAAAGAAAGAAGTGAAATGTGCCAACGTGACGGCCGTCTTGGTGTGTGGTGCGAGACGGGAGATGTAGGTCATTGAGCGGTTTCACACAAAAAAAGTGTTACTTCACAGTTTTACGACACATTTTTATTTTTTTGACTTATAAAATTATCTTTTAAATTGACAAACATCATATGTGTAATTCGTGGCTCAATTCAAACGGGATCGAAAGATAATCTTTCTCGCTCCATTGACTTCAATGCATAACTTTTCCGAAATAAGGTCCCATGGAGCTCAACCGGAAGAGGAGGGACTTCGCCTCTCTATTGGGGGGGACACGTCCCCCCCAATATTCAGATACACTCAAAATGTCCCCTCCCCCCCCCAATAAATAGCAAAAATAACAAAAAAAAATTTCTTTTTTAAATAAAATTGCTATTCTATGACTTTTTTATTTTGGCTATTTGTATACTTGAAAATCTTTATTTTCTGTTATTGTGAACTTCAACAAAATGATATATTCTTTTCATATGCAAATTGGTTCCGCCTTGTTTGTTTATGCATTCCTTTATTTTGTACCCGGGGGTGTATTTCGCTGTCGCACGTCTGAGTCCAGCTTCAGTTAGCTTGATGCTCCAAGCAGGTCAGTCATGTTTTAATTTGCCCTCCATCAGTTCTGGTATCTTTTCTAGTTAGCCCTAAAGTAATCTATATTATTTTATTTCGTAATGGTAATGTTAACCGAACCCTCCGGTTTAGCTTCTTTGTGTAAGTAACTTGTAGTTCTGATGTTAAAACCGAACTTTTCAGGAATAGTAGCTAACTAGCTGTGGGCTAGCTGGTTTCAGTTGCTAGCCAGGGTTTGGCGGGCTAGTGTCAGCTATGTGGAAAATGACGGTGTCGTTTTGGATGTAATCCAATACATATTTATTCATGTGGATTATTTCTATTTTATTTTGTCATTTGTAGAGTGTGGAAAGATTTAAAACTGATGTGTAACATCTATGGAATACCAAAGGTGCCAGAATTAATTAAATAAATACTCTACAATGATTATGAAATAGTATTTCAACAAAACAAAAGGGCAATAAAGTGTTCCTGTTTCTACTGAAATTGCGTGGCACAGACCTTTCTATGGATTGAAATGCTTTAATATGATTATGGTTATAGTTGTACTTTATTCATCCCTAATCTCTACCATTACAAACAACGAAACAAGAAAAGCTAAACTAGATAAAATAGGGCGATGTAATACAATGCACAATTAGACATTATGGTAAAACATTTTAACCAGTTAAGCCCCAAGCCTGTTTTTCAGGTCTCAGGCTCGAAAATGACATTCCCAGAACAATTGACTATATCTTCACTTCTAAAATGGGTAAATGAATAATCTTTTTTCTCAAAGCAATGATAAACCTGTGAGTTGGATGTAGAAAAAGTCAGAATCAATATAGATGTTTTTTAAAGTAAATTCAGATTGAACATAGTAAAAAAGTGTAAATTATAGTGTCCGTCCAAAAAAAAAACATTACTTATAGTGAAAACCACCCTTGAATGATGGGATAGTAGATTAAAAGCTTTAGGAATCCAAACTATAACATATAATAAGTACCGTCTATCAAGATTGATGCAAAACAAGTATTTCCAAGGCACACCTTTATATGATCATTATAGTTATACAAAATAAGAGAATAACAGGTATGAAATAATTCCAACTCATACTACAGTTTAAAAGGGGAGTGATTTGTAAAATATGCATAAAGAAAAAGGAAATCTGTTCAGATCTGTTTCATATGGTGTTGAGAGATGTATCCATAGATTTAGTCCCTAATTTTGCTCTCAAAGTGCAGCAGATTGATGCATTTAACTTCAACATTTAAAAAAAAATCTTCCCCGGGGGAGCATGCTCCCGGACCCCCCTAGAGAAGGTTAGGTCCACCACCTGCCCACACCCCCCGTCAAATTGTCCCACCCACATTGAGGATGCTTCCTACGCCCATGCCTGAGACACAGTTTCGTGAATATTGTTGTTTTTTGCCCCCACGGGCAGGGGCATGGGGTTGCACAGGTTTTAAAGTATCCCATGTGTTAGTGAATCTTTATATATTTTTCTTTACGGAGCGTCCACACAGCAGCGTTAAAAAAATCTTGGAGGTGGGCGTATCTGAAGCTTGGGGATTTTTTGCGAGCCCCCGACATACGAAGCAAAAAAGTTTGAAGTAAACTGGATATAAACTCCCCAAACAGGCGAAAACCTACCACTGTCTCTGCCACCTCCCTCCATGCCTGGCTCCTCCGGTTTATATCCCGGTAGGTAAATAGGGACTGGTCATAAAGCACCGGGTGATTCCCTACCGCTAATTTCTCCTCCATTTTTTGGAATATGAGGAAATGACTTGCGGTATGTCTCTCCCAGCATACACGCGGTTTGATTGGCTAGCGCTTGAACTGTCAGATTTGCATACACAGGATTTGATTGGCTGACGCTTCCACCTCAGCTTCAAAAGTTGAACATTGCTCAACTTTGAATCCTGAAAATCTCCGCTCTGCTTCCCACAATGCAGTTCGGCGAAAAGTGAGGCAAAGTGACGTCACCCCATTCAAAGTGAATGGGCAGAAGCGTTCCAAGATTTTTTTTAACGCTGCTGTGGGGACGGGCCGTTAGAATGGCAGGAAATTTGTATTCAAATTTTGATTTCATTTTTGGTCCCCCCCAATGTTGACTCCATGAATACGGCCTTGCTTTGTTGCATGTGTAAAAGTTTGTTATTTTATTTTTAGCAAACACTTCGCATAAATCATCATCTAACCATCGGAGGCCAAGCAAATCTTCAACTGTAAGTAATATAAAGGAAAGAAAATGAGTTATAAATGTCTGTTTAAGGCGTCTAGTGGCTTAAAAGGAAGGAAGCTACGACCAGTATTTACAAGTAGGCTATGTATCGTCTGAATATAGCACAAAGACGTCCATACTCTGCAAGCAAAGACCTCATATATTTTAATCGACCATAAACCGCAAAAATAACCGCAACACAAGTTTTTCCAAACTTAATAAATCCATGTGTGTCTGAGCCGCAGCGACACCGACTGGTTCTTAAAGAGCGGGTCATTCTGTCTGTTGGTTCTGGGACTGGAGCTGCTTGTCTCGGTTTCTGAAGCAGACTTTGCTCCGAGCAGAGGTGGGAAGTAGTGGAGTACAAATACTTTGTTACTGTACTTAAGTACATTTTTCTGGTATCAGTACTTTACTCCACTACTTATTTTTCTGACGACTTTTTACTTTGACTTTGACAAATACCTGTACTTTCTACTTCTTACATTTTCAAAACAGGCTGGTTACTTTAGTTTGAAACAGTTTGTTCCTCTCCCTCACTGCAGAGAGACAGACGGACTGAAAAACAGACGATCAGATTCACCTTCAGACCAAATGAACAACTTCCTCTGAGTTCAGCTACAGGAGAGAAAAGTGGAAACTGAAAAGCAGCACTGCTGCTTCAACCTGCTGACAGCTGACCCTCCACCCCCTGAAGGTGAGTCTCCAAACATCACTCATATGCGGCTTTCACACCAGCGCTTTTCCCTTTCTAGCTCCTAGCTAGAGCTTTTCTGGTTCAGCTCTGGTTTCCCTTTTCAGCTCCCGCTCTGTTCACACCGCCCAGCTGCCGCTGCTGCGTCATGACGTCACAGTTTACGTCGCTGATTTTCTCCCCAACGGAGCTCACAACAACAACAACGGGGGGGGACTGCGTCGGGTCGATGATCGTGTTGCTTTTAATCATACGAAGCCAGATTAAATTAAATAACGACTTCTCCAACCTTATACTTTTCTCCAGAGTGCCGTGGTTCATTGTTTATTAATGTGTTTCAGCGGCATTTACCGACCGCTGCAGTGCTGGCTGCTCTTCCACAGGAGTTTATTCTCCCGTTAGCTCCGGGTTAGCTCACACGGCTCTAAAGTATTCACTGTCTGACTGTCACACAAGCAGCTGATACACAGTGTGCGAAAAAGCACACGTCCCACCGTCCGGGACGTGTTATTTACAATATCGGACAAGTAGATCTTTCAATTGACTTGTCCGGTGGACAAGTGACGTTTTTCGCCCTCATTTATTAACAAATTATAGATAAATTCAGTTCTCAAAAGGCAGAACTCGTTCGCAAATTGTCCGTGTCCGCCATTGTTCGTTTAGAAATGTTAGTTTCGGTTCTGCTTGTCGATTCCTAAGGAAATGCATCTCGCCGCTTTCTGTACTGTTAGACGGGGGCGGGAAGTGTAGCACAGCGGCAGGGTTGGGAAGCAAAACTCGGTTCCGAGTAGGAACAAATAACAATTGTCCGGTACCGGGATCAATAAGAGTTGTGAGGACAGGTGGCGAGGCCGAGCCCCGCGGACCGCAGCTCTCTCTCTCTATGCTCCGGATCATCTGATCGCTGCACGGTGCAGTTCAGCGTCTCTCTCTCTCTCTTTCTACTCACAGCGGATCCGCTGCCCGTTTAACAGCCTCATATTTGTCAAACTTTCTTATGTTCTTTCTCTAACACGTAATGAAGGTTATTAAGCGTTTTAGCTCCTATGTTGTTAATATTGACCGCCATTTCCTTTATGAAGTAAAGCAGCCTCCCTGTCTGTGTCCTCGCGCTGTCCTCACATCCCCCGACCCCCAGACTCGGAGGAGCACAGGGATGTCAGTATTGTTTATGAAGCAGGGTATAGAAAATACATTATTGAAATGAAAATACTATTTATTTACTTTTGCAAACAGTGAGCAGCTGCAGCATGTGTATTGCAGAACATGTGTAAGCGTGTAAGCGTCTTTGAGTTGTAGAAAAGCGCTAGGCCTATAGGCTATAAATATAATGTATTATTATTATTATTAGGCCTATGTGTCTCTCTGTCTCACAGGCAGGTTGCAGTGTAACATCAGAGGAGACTGGGCCAATTGTACATTCTCAAACTGTACCACTTAGAACTAACTAAACAATGCAGAGATTATTTTTATATAATTTTATTCAGTAATCGTAAGAAATTAAACAGTATGAAGTGATTTGTAAATAGGAATACAGATTTGACTTAATGTTTTCATAAATATATTTTTCTCCCAGTTTGTCATGGGACTTATTTTTACCCTCTCAAAGAACCGGAATCGAGAACCGAAAATAACCGGAATCGAAAAGCAGAACCGTAATCGTTCAAATCCAAACGATACCCAACCCTATGTGTGATGCAGTAAAATCTTACGTAAAAACCGTGGGAAAATGTAAAATACGATAGCGAAGAAGATTCCAGTGGCCCCAATTTTTGTCCATTCTGGACAAGTGAAAAATGTATTCGGACAAGTAAATTGCCAAACTCACTTGTCCATGGACAAGTACTCTCTAAAAACTTTTTCTCACACTAATACATATCCCCAGTTCCCCTTAACGGGCCGTCTCCACGGCAGCGTTAAAAAAATCTTGGAGGTGGGCGTATCTGAAGCTTGGGGATTTTTTTGCGATCAACCAATCACATGAATCTCCCGCCCGCGACATACGAAGCCAAAAAGCCCGAAGTAAACTGGATATAAACTCCCCAAAACAGGCGAAAACATACCACTGTCTCTGCCACCTCCCTCCATGCCTGGCTCCTCCGGTTTATATCCCGGTAGGTCTGGTCATAAATCACCGGGTGATTGATTCGCTACCGCTAATTTCTCCTCCATTTTTTGGAATATGAGGAAATGACCTGCGGTATGTCTCTCCCAGCATACACGCCGTTTGATTGGCTAGAGCTTGAACTGTCAGATTTGCGTACACGGGATTTGATTGGCTGACGCTTCCTCCTCAGCTTCAAAAGTTGAACATTGTTCAACTTTGGATCTTGAAAATCCTGAGAATCTCCGCTCGCCTGCCCACAATGCATTTCGGCGAAAGCGAAAAAAAGTGACGTCACCCCATTCAAAGTGAATGGGCAGAAGCGTTTCAAGATTTTTTAACGCTGCCGTGGAGACGGCCCGTAAGTGAATGTGTGTCAGTCTGAATTGACGCTGTTTGGCATCACAACGCTGTTATGAAAGTTTCTCTGGTATAACATGGGTGATGTTAGCATAGCAACCGAAGCTAAACTGACTACTTGCTAAGCAGTTTTCTACAGGCACATTTTACCGGCGTATTTTTCATTATGATTCTACTTGTGATAGTCGGACATGACAACCTGTGCAGCCCATGTATTGATTCCATCCGATAGCTGCTATAATAACAAACAAAACGTCTGCCTGCTCTCCACAATGATCAATAACAGCGAACGGATGGTCAAAGTAAGGTACAAATAAACAGAATCACACGAAGCCTGGTTAGTGTTGCCTGACTTTATAAAGTGTGTTTTTTTTTTATAAGTGTGTGGTTGCCTTCTAGTCACTTTGCTCAGCGCTACTGCTTGTAGGCAGGCATGACGAGACTCTTCAGTCGACCCATGTTCAGGGGAGGTGGGTTTAGTTTCCTGCACGCCTCGACGTAAGAGAGACGTAAGCAACGCCGCCTCTAGCTCCGAAGCTCTTGCCTCTAGACCGACAATTTTTTGGAGCTGGAAGTGAACTGCATTCCGGAGCTATGACGCGGCGCCGCTGCGGTGTGAACAGGAAAAACCGGCGCTTTTCCAGCTCCAGCTCCGAGCCGGTGCTGGAAAAGCGCCGGTGTGAAAGGGGCAATAGAGAATGTTAGTGAAGTCAGTAGAGGAGGGGGATGGGAGCCATGACTGACTAATTCCTGTCTGCTGTGTTTCAGCTTCACTCAGAGACAACATGGCTTCCAGGTTAGAGGAAGATCTCTGCTGTCCGGTCTGTAAGGACGTCTTTAGAGATCCTGTTCTTCTGTCCTGTAGCCACAGCTTCTGTAAAGCCTGTCTGCAGACCTGGTGGGATGGGAAAGAAGTAAAGGAGTGTCCCGTTTGTAAGAGAAAATCTTCAAGAGGAAAACCTCCCTGTAACCTGGCTTTAAAGAACCTGAGTGAGACCTTCTTACTGGAGAGAGATCAGAGACCTCCAGAGGCTCTCTGCAGTCTGCACTCTTTGAAACTCCGACTCTTCTGTCTGGACCATCAGCAGCCAGTGTGTCTCGTCTGCAGAGATTCAAAAACACACACCAACCACAGAATCAGACCCATGGATGAAGCTGCAAAGGGTCTCAGAGAGGAGCTCCAGAAGTCTCTGCAGCCCTTAAAGAAGAAACTGAAGCTCTTTGAAGAAGTTAAAGTGAAGTTTGATCTAACAGCAGGACACCTGAAGGTCCAGGCTCAACACACAGAGACGCAGATTAAGGAGCAGTTCAAGAAGCTTCACCAGTTTCTAGAAGAGGAAGAGGAGGCCAGGATGGCTGCACTGAGGGAGGAAGAGGAGCAGAAGAGGAGGATGATGGAGGAGAAGATGGAGGCTCTGAGCAGAGAGTTGGCAGCTCTTTCACACACAGTCAGAGCCACAGAGGAGGAGCTGAGAGCTGAAGACGTCTCCTTCCTGCTCAACTACAAGGCTGCAGTGGAGAGGCTGCAGCGCCCCCTGCTGGAGGATCCACAGCTGCCCTCAGGAGCTCTGATAGACCAGGCCAAACACCTGGGCAACCTCAGCTTCAACATCTGGAGCAAGATGAAGGACATGGTGTCCTACTGTCCTCTCATCCTGGACCCAAACACTGCTCATCCAAGACTCATCCTGTCTGAAGATCTGACCTCTGTGAGACAAGGAAGAGAGGAGGAAGAGGAGGAAGAAGAGGAAGAGGAGGAAGAAGAACAAGAAGAGGAAGAGGATTGGGAGGAGGAAGAGGAAGAAGAGCAAGAGGAAGAACAGGAACTTCCTGAAAATCCAGAGAGGTTTGATCATCACATCCGTGTCCTGGGCTCTGAGGGCTTTACCTCAGGGGCTCACAGCTGGGATGTCCAGGTCACAGACAGTACATTCTGGTTACTGGGTGTGTTGGCAGAGTCTGTCCAGAGGAAGGGAGACATACGGTCTGGATCATGGGGAATAGCTTTCGATGAAGGTAAATACTCCGCATGTTCACCTCCAGATCCAGACGCTCCTCTCAGCCTGCAGAAGGAGCTCCAGAGGGTCCGAGTGAATCTGGACTGGAACAGAGGTGAGTTGTCGTTCTCTGATCCTGACACTAACACACACATACACCAGAGTTCCCGTTAGAATATTTTTTTGCCGGTCAACATGTCCGTTAAAGTTGAAATCTTCCGGACAAAATTAGATAAGTGCCGGTTAAAGGTCTTCTTTGTTATTTATTGAGCTTTAAAACAAATTGATATGATTCGACATTAAACAAACTAATTATAGTAGATTAACTACATTATTCAAAAGTGTACAGTAATTTACAAAAACGCGGGAATAATAAACGGAGCGCTCTCTCCTTCTCCTGACAGCCCGTCAGTATCATGCAGCTCGCGGATCCAGTAATGAGTGACCCGACAGTAAAACTAAACATATCTATAACTAGTTTAGGTAGTTTGAGAGGTAATTAAAATAGCTACGTGTGATTTTCTAACCTGAAGTGTGTTTTGCTCTGCTCGCCGCTGCAGGGGATCATGCAGAGCTGCGTGTCGACTCGTCAGCAGCAGCCGATCTCTCTCTCCTGTCAGATTAGACTTTACTCGCATTTATGTCCATATCGATCAGATCTAGCTAGTTCTAGCTAATGATATGACTACCTGCTTGTTAAAAGACACCTAAACAATAAGCGTCGCTATGCAACCGGATGAGGCCACAAAGTATAGCGCAGCATTATGCATTTGTTTACATGCCCACCGGAACCCCGAGGCATTACCAACAGATCAACGCACAATCAACCCATACAGGACATCTCTTTCTCCACATTAAGTGTTAGACATTAGAATTGACAATTTTTGTCTGTCACATACTCTTTTGTCTGTCACATACTATTCTTGTCTGTCACATAAGTGGCGCAACTGATGCGGTATTGCGCTAAGGGAAAATTATTTTGACCGGACATTTTGACCGGAGAGATTTAGATTTGCCGGACTTCAGCTTATTTTACCGGTCATTGTCCGGTAATTACCGGCTAACGGGAACTCTGACATACACACCTTCACACACACTTTCACTCAGAAGATGTTTCCATTCATTCACACTGAGGAGGAAGTGAAGATATTACCGCTGAAGGTGTGTGTGACAGTGGAGCAGAGATCAAGGTGGTGTGTCAGAATCAGGTCGGACAAATAATAATCTAAAATATTCAACAGAAATTGTTCAGTCGAACCAAACACAAATTAATTAACTCCTCCATCACCCAATTCAAAACGAAATAAATCACACGTCAATTTCCATTTTGGTCAGATATATTTCATGAGGAAAAACAAGACGTGTGAGATCAGTGTGTGAATAAAAGAGTCTTTACAGTTCAGAGGGCTGGACTTTGGACATGCCTGTCTCAAAGGGAGAATACACTGACCTCTGCGGTCTCTTTATTCCAAACATGTGTTTATTTTTGTTTCACTAATGTTTTTGTTGTTATAGAGTTTGATAATCTGCTTTTTGATCATACTGTCAACCTTTATTAAATTGAAACACGTGCATTTAGCTGACACTGTTATCCAAGTGACATAATGTACATCAAATATGCTGAACTGCTTCCTTTAGAGCAGGGGTCTCCAACCTTTCTTCATCTGAGAGCTACTTTCAAAAAATGAAAGTGGCCAAGAGCTACTTGCATCACATCGCTTACATTTATTCACATAGCCCTCATCAGTTGAATTAAGCTATACTTTTGTACACGTGTGAAATTGCAATACCTAAAGCTTATCAAAAATCTTAACTTCACATCAAGGTCCAAGAAAACGAAGATTTCTCACATATTATTATGGCCCACATAATAAGTACATCACTGAAAATGCACATAAATGTCCTTAATCACCACCTTACAAGCATTTCACTCTTTTGTTAGTGAGATGAATGGCACTGCATGCAGTCCACCATAGAGGTGTATGCTGGACCCACTTAGGTTCACTTAATAGAGTCATTTAAATGTTCATCAGTCAGTATTGTTCTGTATTTAGATTTCATGACATTCATGTCAGAAAAAGCTGCTTCACAAAGGTATGTAGAACAGAACCAAATAAAGCAGACATTTTCAGTGCTGCTTGGTGAATGTTCTATAGTTTTCTGGGTCTACAAAGCTCCAGAAATGTTGTGAGTTTTGCTGAGACTTAAGCTGAACATTATTTTGGAGATTTATAACCTCCACCTCCACAGGATTGACACTGAACAGTTGTTCAGCCATATTTTTCTTCTTCTTCTTCGTCTTGACATTGAATTATAAACCATAATAAATCAATTGTATAGGTCTAGCCTCCCTATATCTGTGTGTGAAAATGGTTCCATCCTCAAAAACAAAAAACTAATACTTCTGCAGTCTAGCTGCAGCTTCTAGCTACGGTCTTCTGTTAAAAAAAAAAGGACACTGAATGTCTTGAATGTGGCATCACACACATGACTTAAGTC
The DNA here is from genome assembly GCF_902827165.1 of Trematomus bernacchii. Lineage (NCBI taxonomy): Eukaryota > Metazoa > Chordata > Actinopteri > Perciformes > Nototheniidae > Trematomus > Trematomus bernacchii. The sequence continues at coordinate 1,355,285 of NW_022987565.1, forward strand.
TGAACACATCAGACAACAGGAGTATTTACAACAGCATTATAAAAACAAAAATAGTGCATGTGGGTGCACACTTACATTCTCTGTCTTACGGTTACATAAATCCCATGAATGTATGAGATTAAGTTAGCTTCATTATATCTCAATCAGTGATTAAGTGAATAATAAAGTTTCTATCGGGTCACTATCAGCCTGTCACTCATTATTTTCAGGGAGGGGGCGGGGTTTGGAGGAACAGAGGAGACGGTGATCGCGGAAGCTTTCCTCCTGCCTTCACAAACTTTACACAAGTATTTATCAACTGAAAATAGCAAGAGGACATTCATACTCTGCAATCCAAGACTTGATTAAATCCACCAAAAACCTGACATGACGATAACGAGTGTTTTTCAAAAAACACAAATCCCTCCCTGTGTGTCTCTGAGGCGCAGCGACAGGGCCTGATTCAGAGCGGGTCATTCTGCTGTTGGTTCTGGACTGGTGCTGGTGGAGAAAGCAGACTGCTCCGTGTGTGTTGTCGCTGTGCTGCTGTCACGTCTGTTCCTTGATCTCTGCGTCACCGACCATTTGATATTCGTGTGACAGAAAAAATTCTAAAATAAAAAAACGTTATTGTCCAGCCGCGGCCGAAAAATCAATAAGCAACCTTACTGCGCTATAATCGATAATCGAGCGGCGAGCTACTGAAAAGCTGCCCGCGAGCTACCGGTAGCTCGCAATCGACGTGTTGGAGAGCCCTGCTTTAGAGGAAATAAGATATATATATTCTTCACATTTTAAATGATCTCACCCAGATGCAGATCTTTATGTCAGGTTCTAGTTTAACCTTCTCTGTTTTATTGAAACTATGTTGTTATAAATTGTTCATTTGTGATTTGTGCATGATGGGAAAATAAATAAATAATGTTTAATCCAACTGCAAGTTTGAGCAGCGAATCATTTCTCAGATCCAAAATAAAATGCATTTTAATTTCCAGTCCAGACAATATTGTTTTTAAAACGTTGAAATCAGAGTTTTATTACATGCCATTTTTACATTTTAAACTTGTATAATAATATGAAACATACAGAGTTACTGGGTTTAAATGAACTCCCTGACAGACCTCTTCGTCAGGGAATAAAATACATGTTTTAAAGAGATTTCTAAGTATTTAAATACAGAGTAAATGTTAAACACAGTTTTCCCAGGAGGAGTCTAAACAGAGAGGACGACCCATTGCTGTTCAGCGTGGATTATCAAATGCACACGTTTATAAACAATAAAGGATTTAATCTCAATCTAAAATACTGATTTCTTGGCAGCGGTGTGTTATTGAGTATTAACAACCTCTTAAACTTCTAATTTGACCAATCAGAATTGAGTATTCAGCTAAAATGTGTAATACAAAAAAATAATATATAGTAAAGTAAAATATATATTGGTGTAGATAAAGTAATGTGTGCACTACTTGAATATATAAAAACATGTATGTTACAATGAGTTGTGCATTCATATTAATAATGATATCACTCAGATTATTAACCTGTTTCACACCTTCCCCCCGGTACCGGGCGGATAAACGCGTCATTTGCAGGAAACAACGTCTAAGGAATCTTAATATTGAATAAAACTATGAATGTGTTATATCCATGTAACGGGAAGAAACTCAGCTAACTGATCTTTTTAATTTTTTTTTTTTAAAAAAACCCACAATGCTAGCACTCAGCCTCTGAATTAGCCTCGATCGAAAAAACGGGACCTACAAAGGCACTTAAACTCACTCATAACTCCCTTATTACTTATCCTAGATGCACAGCCAACCACTCGTTTTTGGTGTCCTGGAGACACTGAATCTACCGGTGCCCACCTCAACACTCAGTGATAAACATTCGCGATGCTATCAACGAAAGCGTACATCATCACATGTGGAGCTAAGAAGCTAAACACGTAAATATATCTTACCTTGGTCAAAAGTGGTCTTCAATGGCATTAAAACGATAAAAAAACGATGCTGCAGTTAATCCATAGGTTCATCCTATGTGTCTGTGCCTTCTTTGAAATTATTTCTGATAATCCATAAGCAATACAACTGCGTTTTAGTTTCCAAACTCCAGAAGGAGACATTCCTCCACTTTGGTTTCGTTTTCCACACGCGAAGCGCCCACATTTTTTCTTTACAACTTGTGTGGGTGTTGTCCTCCCCCTTCGATTCTATTGGCTCTAACGGTCACAAGGGTATGTCAACCAACCAAATCGAGCAAGGGGGGCCAGAGATAGGTCAAATCCACCCAAATGACCCCAGATGGCCCAGTTTTTGGCTAAATCTCTCTAAAAAGGTCAAATTTCACTTGTTTTGCATCAATCTTGATACAGGGTACTTATTATATGTTGTACTTTGGATTCCTAAAGCTTTTAGTCTACTAACCCATCATCCAAGGGTAGTTTTCACTATCTGTAAAAAATAATTTTTGGACGGACACTATAATTTACAGTTTTTTACTATGTAAAATCTGAATTTTCTTTAAAATAAAAAACATTTATATTGATTCTGACACTTCTACATCCAACTCACAGGTTTATCATTACTTTGAGAAAAAAGATTATTAATTTAACCCTTTTAGAAGGGAAGATATGGTCATTTGTTCTGGGAATGTCATTTTCGAGCCTGAGACCTGAAAAACAGGCTCAGAGTGGAACAGGTTAAAGCAGCAACAATCACATTTAATGAGAAAAGAGCAAACAGATGTTACAATGCTGTCAAATAATAAACAAACTAACATTTCTGATTAAATCAGTTTCCCAAGAACAGAGGTTTCTTCAGACTGAAAACAAGTTAGAAATAGTAGAGTCTGTTGAAACTTGGCTTGGTCGTGATTGGTCTAAAATACAGAGAGTTGTCAAACACCATCAGAATGCTACAGCTAATTCAGAATGCTGCAGCAGGACTGGTCTTCAACCTCCATCCAGTTCTCCCACTACTCCTCTCCTCCATTCCTTCACTGGCTGCCAATTAAAGGACACCTGTTATACAAAATCCACTTCTTCATGTCTCTTCTACATCAACATGTGTCCCCTCTTCTTCATGTCTCTTCTTCATCAACATGTGTCCCCTCTTCTTCATGTCTCTTCTACATCAACATGTGTCCCCTCTTCTTCATGTCTCTTCTACATCAACATGTGTCCCCTCTTCTTCATGTCTCTTCTACATCAACATGTGTCCCCTCTTCTTCATGTCTCTTCTACATCAACATGTGTCCCCTCTTCTTCATGTCTCTTCTACATCAACATGTGTCCCCTATTCTTCATGTCTCTTCTACATCAACATGTGTCCCCTCTTCTTCATGTCTCTTCTACATCAACATGTGTCCCCTCTTCTTCATGTCTCTTCTACATCAACATGTGTCCCATCTTCTTCATGTCTCTTCTACATCAACATGTGTCCCCTCTGTGTAAAGAGACTCTGAAAGTTTCAGGAAAAAAGATTCTCTCTCTTTTTGTCCTGATCCATTTCTATAAAAACCTGTCTGTAAATGAGCTGATCAGATTTTGGCCACTTTATGTCATAATGATTTGTTTGCTTGTGTAACCATTAGCCAATCACCAACCAAGGTAACCCCCCCCCCCCCACCTTATCACCTGAATCTCCTCCTAGAGCACCATTGTGTTCTTTTTAACCAAATATCTCTCAGAGGGGCGTGGGGAGGCAGACCTCAAATAATCTTCGTAATATCTCTCAAACTATAGATCCTTAATGGCCAAACTATTCTACAATTTAGGATTTTCCAGAGAGGGTTATTTGTGAATATACGACCCTCCGGAGCGTTTGCAATTGCCGCAAATTGTTGTTTCTTACACGACCAGTAGAGGTGCTAAACTTTAAAACGTGACTATAGGTCGTAATAAGCTGCTGAACAATCGACCTATTTGGTCGTATGAGTTGGAGGACTTGTTGGATTTTTAATATTCAGTAGATTTTCTAAAAACTGTTCGGAAACTATTGAACCAATATGTAAACACTCAAATGTTTTGTTTTGTTTTGTATTTGAAACAATGTACTACATTGTTAGGGATAGCTCGTCTCTGTGAAGACAGGAGCTGATTGGTGGTCCAGCTATTAATTCACAGAGGACCCGGTACAGCTCAAATCTCGCCTAGGGCAGCAAATTGGTTAGAACCGGCCCTGCGTGTATCCATCATTTCCTGGTCTTCTCTAAAGAAGAGGGACCAATGAAAACGTTGTCATGTTGCCGTTGTTCAGCATGGAAACATTCATTAGCTAACAATGACATTATTGTTCTATTAATATAAAGGGAGGTCAGGTACTCTTTAAAACAGCTGCTAGTTATGGGTACTTTTTACTTAAGTACATTTCAAAGCCCTCTTTACTTTTACTTGAGTAAAGAAGTTTAGTCAGTACTTTCACCAGAGTATTTTTAAACACGAGTATCTGTACTTCTACTTGAGTAAAGGATGTGTACTTTTATCCTCTGGCTCCGGGTCTGGTGTCTTTGGTCTTTGAGCCGCTGTAACTTCTGTTCCTTCAGCTCTGTGTCACTGACCTCACTCAGAGCTGCTGCTAGGGCTGATATGAAGTCGCATGTCACAGAACGCCATGCATTGTGGGACATGTCGTTTTTGGCACTTAACAGAAGCCAACATGCTTCTGTTAAGCGGCATGTAACCGTATAATAAACTGTTTATATTCTTTGCGAGCTGTTGCGGGCCACATACACACACACAATGACTTTGACACCCCTGGCTTAGGCCTATATATATATATATATAGTATAGAATACTTGAACTTAGGGACACATTATGTCAGAGAAATGACTGAAACACACAACAGGGTGTGGAGGAAACAGGATAAACATCACTCATCCTGATAATAATCATCCTTTTATTCATATCAAAAGATTGAAAGTACAATAAAATATTTTCATCTGATATTGACAGGAAGACCAAAGAAAGAAATGAGCCCGCGCTTCCCTCCGCCCGACCAGGAATGGTAATAATAATAATTATACATTTCTTACAATACAAAAATACTGTACACAGAGCCGGTTTGAAAATCAGTGAGAGCTCCAGAGAGAGAAGACTGCCTGTCATTCTGTCCGATACATTTAAGCCTGAATACAAATGTCGCCTATAAATATGAAAAATAAGCATCTCAATGTCCTGCAACCCGTCGACCAGCTCCAATCAGAAAACACCTGTAGTCATGTGACAGCGGAAATTACTCAGAAATAATAAATACCAGAAGAAAACAACCAACATATACACAGAAAGATTCATTCCTCGTCCCCGGCAGCTTTGTTCAATATTAAATTATTTTTCTCTGCTATAATTACACACTTATTACCCAGAATCCCCAGCTCCTTTAATGAGTTTCAGCCGGTGAGTACAATAAACTATCGACAACTAATCTGCTTTTATTTAAAGAACATAACAAGAAAATATTGAAGACGTCTGCCGACAGTTATCTTATGAATATAACTGGTGTATTGAATATTTGATTGTGTTGTAAAATTGTGTCATCTTTAAGGAAACTATATTTGTAATTGCAGAATCAGACTAACTTCTAGAAACTTCACAAGTGTTAGGCTCTTTAATGCAACTAACTAATAATAGATATTTAACTGCAATCCTTAAGCTTTTCTCATCAAATAAGGAACCTGGTGTGTGCACTTGAATACTGATAGACTTCTACAGTGTTTATTATAATCTCTACAAGTATTAACAGTTTAAAAAATACCTAAAATTAGATTAAAATTATGTTTTTAAATGAGGAACCAATGATGACGTCTACATTTCTTTATTTTTGAGACAGTATCAAGAGATCAAATTATGAAGTGGGAAGTTGAAAGGTCTTATTTAGATTTTTCTGTACTTGTATAATGAGTCATTTAATGTGATTATAATGAAACACTGTAAAAGTCTGTAGTTCTTCCAGGTTTCATAAACAAAGACCTAAAGACCTGATCACCAATAAAGAGTACGTCTCAAACCTACCCGAGTACCAAGTGTCCATCTTGGGGGGGGGGGGGGGGAATCAGAGAAAATTCAAGTGTTGTTGGAAAGAAAAATCAATCACAGGCCTGTTCTGAAAAAAAACAAAAAACCTTATTACTGTAAAAATGAAACTAAACCTTGAGGATTAATTTAGTCTGTTTCCATGGTGACGTAGGAGGAGGAGGAGGCGGCGGCAGCGGCGGCGCCGAGCTCTGCGTCGTCTTCCTTACAGGGAGTGATGTCATCGTCCTTACAGGAAGTGATGTCGTTGGCGGGCTGGCTGGAGGAGGCGGGGCTTGTGTTGGGGGCGGGCAGAGTGGGTTTTCTGATCTTGTCTTGCCGCTGGTAGAACAAGACGTAAGCAGCGTTGGTCTGAACGACAGGAAACAACGAATTAATCCAGGTTAGACTTTACATCTGCCTTACGAGTAACTTAAAGGTCCCCTATTATACTGTTTTCCATCAATATGTTACAGGTCTCAGATATATACAAAACATGTCTCTGAAGTGTTTGCCTCGAAACACCCAACAGATCATTGCAGCATCCCATAATCCCCTCTGTTTCAGCCCTGTTTCCAAAGTGCTGATTCTCTGTCTGTTACTTTAGAGGAAAATAAGGAGCCCCTCCCCACGCCCCTCTGAGAGATATTTGGTTACAAAGAACACAATGGTGCTCTAGGAGGAGATTCAGGTGATAAGGTGGGTGGGGGGGGGGGTGTTACCTTGGTTGGTGATTGGCTAATGGTTACACAAGCCAACAAATCGTTATGACATCACAAAGTGGCCAAAATCTGATCAGCTCATTTTCAGACAGGTTTTTATATAAATGGATCAGGACAAAAAGAGAGAGAATCTTTGTTCCTGAAACTTTCAGAGTCTCTTTCCACAGAGGGGACACATGTTGATGTAGAAGAGACATGAAGAAGAGGGGACACATGTTGATGTAGAAGAGACATGAAGAAGTGGATTTTGCATAACAGGTGGTTTTCAACCTGGATCCTATATTCCTGAAAATTCTTTTTTAAAAAGTGTCTCTAATTGGGCAGCGATGTAATCACATCATACTGACATCAGAATAAAGGGAATGTCTGAAAGGCGCACAGGATGCTTTACAGCGCTGGGTCTCGTACTCACCACGATTTGATCCTCTCTGGCGTACGTCACCTTGCTGTCGTCAAAGTAATACCACTGACCGTTGTCTTTGTTCCGCGCGTAGCTGGTGTCTGAAGGAACACACACGATAAGAAGTGTACAGGTCAGTTAAATGTGACAAATAAAGCCTTGAACATGACCACTTGAAAAGAAAAGACCAATAGGGACGTACAATGGCCGTCTCTGAGTCCTCCGTAGTGATTGGACACAGCGATGAGGTCGTAGCGGCTCGGAGGCTCCCCATTGGACTGACTCTTCCTCAGGAGGCAGCCGGAGAAGTCCAGCTCTCTGCAACACACAGACAGATTCGTTAGAGTGTGTTAGAGTGTGTGTGTGAGAGTGTGTGAGAGTGAGTGTGAGTGTGAGTGTGAGTGTGAGTGTGAGTGTGTGTGTGTGTGTGTGTGTGTGTGTGTGTGTGCACCTCAGGGGGAAGTCCACGATGCTGTCCAGCTTCTCTCTGGTGAACTTGGTGTAGGAGAACCTCTTCAGGTGGATGATGAGAACCTCGGGCAGGAACCAGAGGTCCAGCTTCTTCGTGGCCAGCTGGTGCTTCTTACACACCGGACAGTACCTGAACACACACACACAGACAAAATGCATCATGAACAAAGCTGAAGACGACTTTGACTCAAAGCATTTCATTTCTTCAAATTCTCTATAAAATGATGGTCTGGTTTTGCAAAGTGGAGTTGCTAATTGCGTGTAAAAAGGTGCTGAATATGTTGAGAAAGGTGTGTGTGTGTGTGTATGTGTGTTACCATGGGTTCTCCTCCTCCAGTGTTTCCATGGTGGTGAACAGCTCGATGCACTCCTGCAGCTGGACAGTGGTCTGCTGCTGAGGAACCTCCATACTGCCGTGTTTCACGTACTTCTGCACAGACAGGAGAGAGAGAAGGGAGGAGAGAGAAGGAAGGAAGGAGGAGAGAGATGGAAGGAAGGAGGAGAGAGAGAAGGAAGGAGGAGAGAGAAGGAAGGAGAGAGAAGGAAGGAAGGAGGAGAGAGAAGGCAGGAGGAGAAAGGAAGGCAGGAGGAGAGAGAAGGCAGGAGAGAGAAGGCAGGAGGAGAGAGAAGAGGAGGCAGAGAGAGAGGAAGGAAGGGAGGAGAGAGAAGGCAGGAGAGAGAAGGCAGGAGGAGAGAGAAGGAGGAAGAAGGAGAGAAGGCAGGAGAGAGAAGGCAGGAGGAGAGAGAAGGAAGGCAGGAGGAGAGAGAAGGCAGGAGGAGAGAGAAGGAAGGCAGGAGGAGAGAGGTGAGCACAACATTGTTTTACATACTATGACAATTACGTTTTTTTTTCATCATACTGTACTATGACTTTTCTCCCAAAATGTTCAACACTGACACTGAAATATAGACCGTATAAATGTAACTCATTGTGCCTGACTCAATAAAAAAAAAAAAGTTCAACACTATACTATGACTCATGTTCACACTGACCTCGGCCTCGTTTTCGTTGTAGAATCTCTTCTTCATCTCAGGGTCCCAGTCGATGGCCACGTAGGGCTGAGCTGCACAAAGAACATTTAAAGCAATGTATAAAAATCTGGTTTTATTAATAAAACACAGTAGAGTATGGTGCTGATGCAATCCAGCCTGAATTGCTTAAAATCCAGGCACTAAAAGCTTCTCAAGGCAACAAGTGTTTCAGTCGTTTAAAATATATATTTTGTCCTTTTTTTTGGAAAATGAATCCAAAATAAGAGTTTATTTAATGCAACTTTGATGTATTTGAAAGTAAAGAAGGAAATAAACTATTCCCACATATTATTATTGGTTTTAGGCATCTTGTTTTTTAAGTCAGAGTGTGTTCTTTGTTTCATTGGGCTGCAAGAATAATGACCAAAAAAGTTAAAACAGAAAAAAAATATTGTTATTATTACAAATGAGTGAGTGTGTGAGTGTGTGTGTGAGAGAGAGAGAGAGAGAGAGAGAGAGAGAGAGAGAGAGAGAGAGAGAGAGAGAGAGAGAGAGAGAGAGAGAGAGAGAGGAGAGAGAGAGAGAGAGAGAGAGAGAGAGAGAGAGAGTGTGTGTGAGTGTGTGAGTGTGTGGTGATGGTGTGAGTGTGTGTGAGGTTGAGTGAGTGAGTGAGTGAGTGTGTGAGTGTGTGAGAGAGAGAGAGAGTGAGTGAGTGAGTGAGTGAGTGAGTGAGTGAGTGAGTGAGTGAGTGAGTGAGTGAGTGAGTGAGTGAGTGAGTGAGTGAGTGAGTGAGTGAGTGAGTGAGTGAGTGTGTTCCCACTCACAGCTGAAGGACACGGCGCTCCCCCCCTCTCCCATCCCTCTCTCGGTCGTCCCGTTGGAGTTGACCGCCTGGATGGTGAACAGACTCTTCCTCCTCTTACAGCACGCCTTCCTCTTCCCTGGCTGCTCATTGGCTGGAGGGCTGGGAGAACACGCCTCCTCCTGCTTGTCTTCCTCTTTTTCTTCTTCTGTGGTCTCACATGGCTGCTGGGCTGGAGGCTCTGAGCTGCTGTCGGAGGTCTTGCTCTCTTCCTCGCAGGGTTTCTCTCCCTCAGTGGGGGGGGGGGGTGTTAGTCTCAGAGCTGCAGCCGGGCTCACTCTGGTCCGGGGGTCCGTTAGTCTCCGAGTCGCCCTGGGCCGGGGGGGGCTGCGTGTGGTTGGCAAGGGGGCGGGGCTCGGTGGTGGTGGTGGTGTCGTCTGATTGGCTGTTTGCCGGTGCATCACCAGAGCTGGGTTCTGAGGTTCGGGTCTGAGAGGGTCCGGCTTTCTCTCCGTCATCCTGCTCCTCCTCTGAAGAAACAGCACAGAACCAGTCAGACTGAAACTACACTGAAGATCAAACACAGCTGATCAATCCAGTAGAAGCTAATTATTTCATTGTCGAAAAACTGTTAAATAAATAAAGAACAGACAAAATTCTTTATCTGAAAAGTTATAAACTGTCTGATTTGCTTTAGATCGACTCGAAGAAATTGGAGGCTAATTAAATAAATCAAAGCTGTGTAAGGAATTATTTGTAATGTGACGAATGAGATGTGTTTGTACATTTGCACTTGAGGTTAAAACCTTTCTAAACTGTTTACTATCAGTGTCTGTCCTTTTAAAACTTTACTTTTTTCTTTACTCAACCGGTTTGTGTTGCTTGCACGTTGTAATCTCTCATTTTAAACCTTATTTTTATTGTTATTTTTAATAACGTAGATGGAGGAGAAAACCCTACCGTCACTGATCCCATTGGTCTGAGTCTTGTACAGCTCCTCTTCCTCCTCTTCCTCCAACTCCTCAGAGGGATCAGGAGGACGCACATAACGCCTGCACAGACACACAAGCACATAAGTAATCTGTTTACAATTCTAATAAAAAAAGTCTTGCTACAATATGTCGAAATGTATCAGGGAAGCCAGAGAACAGTATGTACAAAATATGAGAAAATCATAGAGAGAAAAAAAAATCATAAAACGATCAAAGTATGTCATGAAACCATATATTTGGTAAAACTATACAAAATCAGTTAAAGGTAGGGTAGGTAAGAATGGAGAAACCAGCTCGAGTGCGCTAGAATTTGAAAGCTCGCAGCCGAAAAAAAATCTGCCCCTTCCTTCAGACTTCCTTACAGAGCCCCTCCTCCAACACACACGAACGCGCACATGACCAATGAGGGCACGAGATAAGTTTGTGCACGAGATGGAAGGCTGACAGGCAGGTAGGACATCCAGTTATTTTAGCCGGGCCGGCTCAGATGATTGGTCGTGCTTTTTACAGTACTACGGCTTCCACAGATGAAATATTTTTATGTATTTATTGTCAAAGCATTTCATGTATTCATTGCTATCGGGATGTTAAGAGCATTCCATGGAATATAACAAGTGTTTCTGAAGTGAATTACCTACCCTACCTTTAAAGTAAAGTAAGTAAAATAAAGTAAGGTATGTTTATAGTATATCAATGTAATGCAGACTGTGTTCAGTGTGTGTGTGCATGCCTGTGTGTGTGTATGTGTGAGTTCAGTGTGTGTGTGTGTGTGTTTCACTCACGCCAGCCTCTGTAGGAACAGAGTGTAGAGCTCCTCTCGGCTGCAGCAGCCTCTCGGCACGCTGAGCAGCAGCGGGTGTCCGAACAGCGAGGTGCCGTACGAGCTGCTGCCGGAGCCGTAGTCTCTGTAGTGAGAGCGCTCCCTCAGGTAGAGCGCCAGCAACACCTGCTCCTCCTGGTGCTCCTCCAGCTCGCTCAGCTCGTACCTGAACGCATCACCAGGGGGCATTTACATCAAAAAACAGCGTGGTTTCGTAAGAGAATGCCTCTGAAGAACTCTGCATGATTTGGTCCTCATGTATTTTGTGTATGCATTCAAAGATGCATTTATGTGTATGTTTTTAAAATGGTATTTTTGTGGAATAACTCTCTTACTTTTAAGTTGACGTTTTTTTAAAGCGTCCTGTCCTGACAAGTGTTGCATCTCAACCTTTTGCATACATGTATGTAACCATTATAAGACTGCTGTGATGTCTGATGTCTCAAATACACTAAGCTAAAAATAGTTGACAGTGTTTGTGATGCTCTTACACAAAGATGTCGTCTCGGTCCAGAATGCAGCTCAGAGACTCATCGGTGTTGTAGATCTTGTAGAAACGGTGGTTGAACACATCAGCGACCACCATCTGAACAACGGGGTTAGAAAACAGGTTACACAACTAACTCTTAAACATGAACACACACACATTAGGTTAAGCTAGAAATGCAATGCAACTCTGGACCCCACACACACACACACACACACACACACACACACACACACACACACACACACACACACACACACACACACACACACACACACACACACACACACACACACACACACACACACACACACACACACACACACACACACACACACACACACACACACACACACACACACACACACACACACACACACACACACACACACACACACACACACACACACACACACACACACACACACACACACACACACACACACACACCACACACACACACACACACACACACACACACACACACACACACACACCACACACACACCACACACACACACACACACACACACACACACACCACACACACACACACACACACACAACACACACACACCTGTGTAGGAGGTACGCTGGTTCATCTCGGGACAGGGCAGTGCAGAGGTCAGACACTTTTCCTGTCTTAGGAACCACAACACGATGCTGTACACAAAAAGACAAGAAAACATTTTTAAAAATAGTGTCACCATTGCTGTAGTAACACAATGAAACTCATCTTACATTTTAAATTGTTCTCTAGGTTGGAAAATTGTTAAAGACATGTAACACAGGTCAGATCTTTTTTCAGAGAAATCATTCAGCTCATCTGCAAAAGTGTCATGACAGTCAATTATTAGGTAGAAATCGTCACCTGTGCAGGTTTGGCGTAGGGGTCCAGAGAGACGAAGAAGACCTCCATGACGCGCTCCTTGCTGACAGGAAGTGGGACGCTCAGGTAGCAGAAGGGGTCAAAGGTCACGGAGACTTTGTGGCACTCTGGACAGACGAGCGTGGACTTGAAGAGGCCGTGAAACGTGTCGACGATCACCGAGTCGTTCCGCCGGCGGTGGTTACGCCACGCCTCCTCCGCCACTTCCTGTGGGAGAGGAAGGGGAGACAGGAAGTATGAGAAGAACATCATTTCAAGGTTTCAAGGCTTTTATTATCATGTGTACAGTGTAGTTATGACAATGAACATCTTAGGTCACAGGCTCCTCCAACAGTGCAACACAATAAAACTGAGAATAGTGCAAGTAAATAAAATATAATATAATAGAAATAGTGCAGAATAATCTATATACAAGTAATTGGAATATTGATATATATAAATTGCAAACAGATGAATGTTATGGATGTTCTTTCAAAAGTGCAGGTGTTTAACAGTCTTTTATATCACTTGTTGTGGCTGAGGTCGCAGCAGCTCACCTGGTCCGGTCGTCCCTCGGCGTCTCGGAGCTCGATGTACTCTTTGTTTTTGACCCGGTTCAGGTCCTCGTGCAGACCGTCCGCCAGGAAGGACAGCAGCTCCTGGCTGTCGTGCTGCTGGTACCCCAGGAACTGAGACGCAAAGTGGCCCACCTTCGTCTGCACACACACACGCGCACACACACACACGCAGAGTTTAGGACATAAAACAGGAAAGGCAATGCATCACATTTCTGTTTTTGTCAGATATAAGACTTTAAATCTGAGGCCTGTACTACGAAGCCGGATTTTCGCTTAGCGAGCTAACTTCAGGGAAAACTCTGGGTTTCCGGTCCTACGGCGCTGGTTCACTTCTTAGCGGGCTAGATCTCCATGGTAACTTATGCTGAACGGCTAGCCTGGTCCGGAGCAGGTTAGGTTGCAGGCTAAGAGATCAACTCAGTGAAAGCACCGCCTGCTGACCAATCAGAGCTCCGTGTGCGGAGTTTAAAGCTATCAAGTCATATTACAGGAGAAAGGAAATACAGAAAGACGGCCGGCAAAAATCAACTGACTGTGTGAACGTGAACATTAATAGAATATCCCCTCCCATCTTCAGAGCAATCTGACTATTATAACATTAGCGTTAAGAAAGCTTACTTAAATATCTGCCACGACATAAGTAACCGGATCAGAGTAACATTAAGTACAGTCCGCGGCACTGTGAGTGCAGACGTAGATGTGTCCCATTATCATTCATATCATATCACATCATAATGTATCATATATTTCCTTATCTGAGTCAGCTTCTTGAGCCGTATCTGGCCGTGCAACACTCACAGTGTCACATACTGTATGCAGAAGTATTATTTTAAGCAACACATTAAGTTGACGAAACACTCGAGTCAAATGTAATTAAAGTCAGATCCACTCGTGTCTTGGACGGGGCAGTGATTTCATAAACCTGTTAATGTACGCATTCAAACACTTTTTCTTTTACCAGCTGTATTCACCTTGCAGGTGCAGCTATGTGGCTTTTATCCTGGATAAAGTGTTTAAGTCATGGATGTTTAAAGTTTAACTTCTTCATATTTGTCTAATATTAGACAGTGTGCAGTGGGCGGTGTGGCGCAGTGCGCTGTGCAATGATTATCAGATCAAGTAAAGGGGGTGAAACCCGCCGCCGCTGCGTCTGTAAAGCCGTTGTGTCCTTGGGCAAGACACTTCACCTGAACTTGCAGTAGATGACCATTACATGTATGTATGATCTGTATGTGTAATGTGTATTTGTAAAGCGCTTTGAGAGTCATTGATAAAGCGCTATAATATATATAAGGATTATTATTATTATAGTTGACTTTTCATTCAGGAAGTATGACGCTGCGCTGTCAGTACGCTTCTCCATGTTTGTGATTGGTCAAATGTTGCTAACCCTGCCCCTTTTATGTGAACGCGCACTCAGCCGGAAAGAGAAACCCTGGCTTGAGTTAACGAGTTGATAACCAGCGTCGTAGGACCGCTTAGCGAGATCGCGTTTGTTTTGGATTAGGTAAGCCGGGTAACTCAAACATATCCAGGGTCTGTTGAACCGGCTTCGTAGTACAGGCCTCTGGACTTCTGGGATATCAACAGAGAGAGGAGGATACAAGAAGCCTCCAGTCTGTAGCTCTTTAACACGCTCTGAATGATTTACACAGCCCTCAGAGTTCAAATCCGTTAAAATAAAGGATATTTTTAAAGGAGTTTTCCTAAATGTTAATGTCTTGATATGTAAAGAAGCTGGACTGGAGCTTTGTCAGCAGGTTTTTGTAGTTTTGCTTCCCTATCCTCAAAGTAGAAACAAACTAAAATAGGTTTATGGCATATTTGTCAAATACAAAGTCACGCTTGCAAACATGGAAACTCAAACATGGAAACTCCATTTGGGAAGAACAGTCAGTGATTGAGAGTATGAAGAACAGACGGTCTGATTAGTTTTCATTTCAGATGTATAGAAAGCGACATGCTTGATACTGTGTTCAGCTCTCAGTCGGCTCGGCTCAGTCTCTGTGGTCTGGAGTTCAGTTTCACTCCTCTGTTCCTGCTCAGTTTCATTTTACACATCAGAGATCAGAGAGGCAGCTGACTCTCGTCTGTTAATGTATCAACCAAGCTGTGAACACACAGAAAAGTGTTTTCTTTGTTGTTGTGTTGATGTCAGATTCATAGAAAATAAACTTCCCTGTCTTTTTTTGACTACTGGACTGACTACCTTCTGCCTCGGGGTATATTGATGTTTCAGGTTTGATCTATTTGCCATGCTATAATGTGAGATCTCCTCTGTGTAGTCCGTTACTCATGGGTTCAACGTGTCGGTACCTTGAAGACGCGCGGCACCACGGAGTAGTGGCGGCCGGACCACATCTGTTTGATGACGTCGGCGTAGGCCTCGGCGATCTCTCCCTTCATGCCCAGAGGGTTGGTGAAGTTCAGCTCCTCCAGGTAGGAGCTCTGCAGGAAGTACTCCGTCAGAGGGGGGGTGTTGCTCAGACACTGCAGGGAGAGAGAGGGGGAGGCAGAGGGAGTTAGAGGGGGCGGGACAGGAGAGCCCCAAGTGTCAATCATTACGTTTTCTAATCCTAAATCAATGTCTGAATTCTGTGCAGCCCCTATGAAACACAGTCATTCTGCACATTTTCAGATAACTTTAGGCTTCAGTAATCACACACACACACACACACACACACACACACACACACACACACACACACACACACACACACACACACACACAACACACACACACACACACACACACACACACACACACACACACACACACACACCACACACACACACACACACACACACACACACACACACACACACACACACACACACACACACACACACACACACACACACACACACACACACACACACACACACACACACACACACACACACACACACACACACACACACACACACACACACACACACACACACACACACACACACACACACACACACACACACACAATGTTAAAATAGGATGACGGACACTTGATATAAAAACCTCTAATAAGCTAGAACCTAGAGTGAGGTTAAATAAGTTCACATGAGAACTAAAAGTGAAGATATAGTAAATGTATGAAGCTGTTTAAAAGTGATGCTCAGTGGACCTGACAAAACACTTCACAGATGAATTAAGGTTATGAATAAATATGAATAGGTTTCAGGAGACTGAGTTTGGGCGGAGAGGCTCAGAGCAGCCGAGCTCCTGCAGACGGAGCAGAAACCTGAGGAGCAACACCGACACCACGCAGGTGTTAAATATTCACAGAGCAGATCCAACGTGCACTGAGGACTTTAAACATGAAAAATGACAGCGAAGAAATACTACTAAATACTACAGCAGGTTACACATTTCCGAAAATCCAAATAATCACTGACTTTTAAAGAAAACAGTTTAACCTAAGGGTTGAATTTAGTGTGTGTGTGTGTGTGTGTGTGTGTGTGTGTGTGTGTGTGTGTGTGTGTGTGTGTGTGTGAGACCTGGAGTGCAGAGTTCATGAAGCAGGTGTTGCCCAGGTTGGTGAGCCCGCAGACCCCCGGCTGTCCTCGGTACGAGTCCTGCTCCTCCACCGAGTTCCTCCTGCAGACAGTAAGGATTCACATAGAGAGAATGAGACGGGCATTTATAGAACTGTAACGTGGAAACAGACGGAGGGGAAGGAGGCAAGGCAGCTGCATTGTTTTTGAGATCAAATAAGAGGTTTGAAACTCCCGGGAGAGATAACTTCATGCAGCACCAACATCTTTCGTTTTTATGATAAATCCGGCCTGTATGTGAGGATTTCTCCCAAGGCTCCTTCACTTTAGAAACATTATTTATGTCTTAGCAAAGTGGGCAGAATTCATTTAAAATATATGTTTTTTTTGTTTGACAGTTACCAGAACACTGTGATCCTGACTGGACCACTTATCAACACTAACACAAGTCAGGAATGTCGCCAAACGGATGTATGAACGACTCCCTCTCCCTCTGTAGTCTGTCTCCAACAGCTAATGCAAATAGAAGCACATTTACACAAAATGCAAATGACTGCATCACTTCTCCTTGTGGCTTTTAGCTACATTTGAAACTTGGATTGCACCGTGAACGCAAATCTAAATGCATTAATTCAGCAGCCATAATATTCAGCAATTAATATTTTCTTTATAATCATAATTCGTGTCGCCTTTAATGCAGGGGAACACATTGAAACAATAACTAAGAAGAATCAGAGAGCAAAACAATTATGTATTAATTTCTGTATACATTACCAGTTATAAAACGGACAAGTCAAATCAAGCAATCTGATTGGTACTTAGCCGTGATATAATGAGCGTATATCACGGGTAGAATTGTAGTAACTTTTCACAAGTCAGTATCCCTCCGCGTCTGAGAAAAAGCTACAACCGTTACAACTGTTACATTACGTCCGTTACGAAACTAACTAACTAACAAAGCTTAAGATGGAAACATGTACGGTTAACTTCGACCTCCGGGGTGGTCTTAGGAGTGGATTGAGCAGTGCCTATCTCCAGCACTAAAAAAGCTCCTAAACGACGACATGCAGAGCTACGTGAAGAGCAGGTAGACCAACTGGAAAAGTATCACCATTCAAAAGCTTTCTGATGCGGGTCTTGAAACAAAGCAGATAAATTATGACCGTTAGTGGCCACAGGTGCGAAAGCTCTCTCCAGAGCTACTGGAAGCCGAATCTCGGGGACCGGAGAAAGTGGAGCAATATTCTCGCCACGCCAAGCAACAGCCTAGAACAACCTCAGCCTATACAAGTAACCACGTAAGCCATGCTACTGATGCTGGACAGTTTTTCAGTGGGTGCACAATAAACGGCAACATACACATTCATGTAAATAAATAGCCAAATAATCAGTCAACGCTCTCTGTCTAATATGTTCGCTAGCTGTTAGTGTTGTTGCATAGCAACCATGTTTCGTGCAGAAGGCAACGGAGGGACTATTTTATTTTGAACATCATTATTTACTAATAAAAACTATTTAAATTAGAGTGTGTATTTTTCATATTGCCACACTTGGTAACGGTTTTATAAACGCAATAGCTCACTTCAATCAATCAATCAATGCACAATAATCAACGGTTCACAAATATTAATGTTATTTATTATTTATCTTTTTCGTCAAATTGTACTTTGATGTGTTTTTTCATGCAAAAAGAAAATGCATTGTTTTTTTCTGGTAAAAAAACCAAAGCTTTAAATCTGCTTTTGTTCGAGGGAGATAAAGCAAACAGAACTGAAAGTTAAGGGTAGACCGTCTGACAGGTAGATCGAGGAAATTCCCCAGTCAGGAAGAAAGAAGGAGGAGGGGGGGAGGGGGGGGGGGGGGGGGGTCAAACCGAATAAGATGAGGAAGGAGAAAATGAGACAGTTAGAAAAATAGAAAAATAAAAAAAACAATAGAAAAATTAAAAGTAGTAACTAAAGAAAGAGAGAGAGACAGAGTGTGTTCTTACATGATTTGAGGCCTGGAGCTCGGCCAGGTGCCATCGGCATTTCTCGTCTCCATAATCACCGTCTGACACACACACACAGAAACACACACACACACACAGGCATGTTCCAGCTTATCTCTGAGGATTGTTGTAAAGGAGGCTCGGTGATATGAGGAAGTGAGTGAGGCCGACTCATGCTAATGTGAAAACAATCTACCTGGAACTCTATGAATGAATTTACACTTATGATTATAATATTTGTGTATATAAGTGATGTTAAACAGTGTGTCCTCACCATGGCGGAGCTCAGACAGGCATCCAGCACGCTCACGTGAACGTTCCTGAGGCGCTCGCAGGTGCTGTCCGAACTCTTCATCCACAGACGGCACTCTGAGCCCGGAGGCACCGAGAACGCCTCACACATCGCCCTCTGGATCGAGTCTACACACACACACACACACACACACGAGATGTGAAAATTAACCCTTCTTCTAGACACCATTTAAGTCCTTAAACGTTGGCCATTGAATAAAAATGTGACACACAAAAAGGAAAAACAAAACTTAAATTAACTTTTTAACACAAAGAAAACACCTCAAGTGAGCATAAACGCATCAAAGCACAAACACGTGTTTCCATACAGCTCTTCTATTGCAATACTTCAAAATTAGCATCAAAATGGGTTTATGGAGACCCGGCTAATGTCCCCTTTCACGACAGCTTCATGTAGAAAATGAGGAACTTCACTGATCTGACCTCGGCTCCTTCCAACACCGCCCACTGTGAGTCAGCCCTGAGCCGTGAAGCTGGTTAACAACTTCCCCAACATGTAGTGTCAGAGAGTAAGGGACAACAGATGTTTACACACAAACACACACAGACAAACACACACACACACACACAAACACACACACACAAACAAACACATACACACACAAACAAAACACATACAGACACACACAAACACACACAAACACACACACACATACACAAACACACACAAACACACACATACACACACAAACAGATAAACTCACGTATGCTGTCCGTGCGGCTGAACTGGGCGGTGATGACGTTCTCCATGTTGCTATGGAGACAGAGGAATATCTCAACGGGGTACACCTCCACCTTCAGGGTGCTGGGCAGGTCCACCACCTGACACACACACACACAAAAAAGTACAGTTAAAGGGTCTTAAGTCGAGGAAACACACCGGGAACACACCTTGTCTGATTTTGGAGATAAATGATAGCCTCTGCACCTGATTGGCTGACAGCTCGGGACATGTTACCTTGCGCTCCAGCGGCGGCTGCCCCTCCAGCATGCCATACCAGGCGAGCAGCTTGTGCCAGGCCTCAGCCGGCACCAACATGAAGTCCTCGTTCTCCACCAGGCGCTCCTTCAGGTGGTACGAGTCCAGGTCTAAAAACAGGAGAGACATTTTTGCATTTGACCAGAAGCTGCACAAATCTGCAGTCAGTTTATCAAACATGCTAAACGTTTGTTTGTGTCAGGGAGGAAGGATATCTGAAACTGAATGTATTGGTTCATTATGGAGATTTCCTGCCTTTTTCTCCGTTTTATATCAAATTAAACTGATTATGTTTTGGACTTGGTACAAATAAGAAGAGTGTATGAGGAGAGGCGTGTTGTTTGTGGGCGGGGCGTTCACTGACCCTCAAACAGCTCAGTGTTGTCGATCTGACCGGGGAAAGATGACGAGTTCTGGTCTCCGGTCTCCACAAACTCCTTCCACTGTTCATACCAGCGACGCTCCACCACGTACCTGCAGCACACACACAAACACACAAACACACAGGCAGGTTGACAACTTGGTGCTGATAAGATTCAACAATTAGATGATCACCAAATCCTTTTCAACCTCTTTCATAATTGTTACATTTTTCAGCAAAAATGTCAGAATATCCTTTTTTTAGCCGCTTTAATTAGTATTTCCTGTTTTGCTCTTTTAAAGGTGGGGTAGGTAATTCACTTCAGAAACACTTTTTGTTATATTCCATGGAATGCTCTTAACATCCCGATAGCAATGAATATCTTAAGTGCTTTGACAATAAATACATTAACAAATGTCATCTGTGGAAGCCGTGGCGCTGTAAAAAGCACGACCAATCATCTGAGCCGGCCCGGCTAAAATAACTGGATGACTTATCTCGTGCCCTCATTGGTCATGTGCGCGTCCGTGTGTGTTGGAGGAGGGGCTCTGTAAGGAAGTCTGAAGGAAGGGGCAGATTTTTTCCGGTTGTGTACTTTCAAATTCTAGCGCACTCGAGCTGGTTTCTCCATTCTTACCTACCCTACCTTTAAGTATCATCATATTGAATAAAAAATCTGAGGGTTTTGAATTTCTACAACAACTAAAAATCTTTAAATTTTGAGAGACTGGGAAGGAGATTTTTCACATTTTTCTGACATTTATTTTAGACAAAATCCAGATAAAAACAAGTTGGAGCCTTAATGATTGTACAGCCTTGTTCTCCTACTCCTTAAAGTCAGCTCTACACCTGACACGTAAATCATTTACACTGGAGTCCAAACATCTGACTGCTACAAACCCAACGCATATTTCACAAGGGTTTTGTTATGAAAGACACCCACGCATCAACTGTGTTTCAGTCCAGCTCTTTGACTGAGGTCACTAAAATTTGGGCGCCTTTTCTACAGAAGAACAAGAGCACAGAAAGATTATCTAAAATGCAAATGTCAGAGCCCTTGTTACACGGAAACACACACAGTTGGTTTAGTGAATATATCTGAACACTTGATGTCACCAAACCACCAACACACAGGTTTTGTTTTCAGTTTCATTTCATCTCACAGACACAGTTTTGCTTTACTTGTTAGTCAAATGTCTTTACCTGGTCTTGATCCTTTTTCTCTGATCTGGGTATCATTATACTTTTATCACAGTGTAAGAAGATATCCACAGATCTGAGGTGAGACTAAATATCTTTCTATCAGTACATCTCGTTCTCCATCTCTTTCTGTGCATTTGTGGATCCCATGTGACTCAAATCCAATACACTAAACCAAAGAAGATCAAAACAGCACACCGTCACAGGCTATAAAATAAAAAACCTGGCCTTGGTTTTGAATGATCCCACGGTGCACCTATAAAGTAATCTTCTGACAGCGTTACGGCTCCTGCTCTACTGTGAGATTTATGAAAATGTGGACAGAGAATGGGAAATGAAACCAAATGAAGGCTGCTGTTTGTTCCAGCGACAGCAGAAACCTGCCCAGTCATGGTGCATCACAATCTGCCTGATCATGTTTCCACTACAGTTGCGACTGGACGGCATCAGAAGAAAACACATGCATCACTTCAGTCCGTCCCCAGTGGAAACACACTTCTGTTTCAGCTGAGAGTCAGGGATGGTTGTTCAATTTAGTGAATGTTTTTAAGCATCATAGAGGCAAAGGTATTTTATGGCTGCTGACACTGATGCTTTATTACATTATCGGTATTAGGTCGTCAAAAATGACTTAAATTAGCTAAGGCGCGAAAGGTTTGAAGCCTCATTCTGCTTTGACTTCTACATTTAAATCAGCATTTGAATGACAGAGTTGTTCCTTTCTTTTTCCATGTCTATTCATTCTGTTTAAGCCTTAAATTCCTATGCAGTTAGAAATAAGGATTAGGCTTCCCTAATTTATTAAACTATTTGTAGGATAATGTTCCAGTGGTGTGTAATTGTTTCGGACACATATAATAAAAAAAATCCAATGAATTGAAATCCCCCTGAAAGGTGTAAAGTCCGAAAGTTGAAATTGATTGAAAAAAAAAAATAGATTTGAAAAATGTTTTTACTTTAAAAGAAATATCTATATTTGTTGTTGTTTAGCATTTAACAAAAACAGTTTTCTCTCCCCCTCACTTAATTAAAAAGGCAATCCTATCAATGACTTTATTTAATTAAGAATATTTGTGGTGATGACGTTAAACATGATCCTAATAATCAGCCACTTTCCCTTTTTTCAAAAGTCTTTTGGGTTTTGATTTGAATGACACATGTCTGCTTATGTTGGCTTAGGGGGTAAGGTGCTGACCTACAGACAGAGAGGTCCACTTAACATCACAATGTCTTCAGCATTAGCCAAGTTACATGTAATCAAAGCCAAACGAGGACAGCTACTACTTTTAATACCTTAACCTTTTTTCCTGATTACACTTACATAATTTCACTCAAGTGACATATTCAATGCAGGAATACTTGTGAAAGAGTATTTTCACAGTGGTGGTTGTAGTACTTGTGAAACGATACAATAAACTGAGACTAAACTCTGTAAGAGTACTCGTTATGCAGATTGGTCAATTTCAGAATAATATATATGATATATGTTATAATGATTGATCATTAAAGTGTTATCAAAGCTGGTAAAGGTGCAGCTAGTTTTAATGACTTTGTATACTGCAGGGTAGCTTGTACATTTACTCCAGGTGTAACTAAAGTCTGATTTAAGTGCTGATTATATTTCACATCATTAATCTAAATCTATAACTTAACTAAAAGTACAAAATAAATGTAGTGGAGTAAAGGTAAAGGAGGTTTGAAGCCTGAGTTCCTGCTAAGAAGGTTGGACATGTTTTTTTAGCACATTAAATTGTTATTTATTATGCAGAAATGGTCAAATAAACATCTCATTTCGAAACCAAACGGCACAGATGTCTTTAATTGCGCATCTCCCATTTTCCACACCCCAGTCCAGCTCTGGTGAAGACAAAAGTGGAAGCATAGCAGTGGAGCCTGAACATGTCATTACAGCAGGTTGACAGGCTAACGTTAGCATCGTCGGTTAACGGCCAGTTTAACGTCTGTTAGCCCCGGTTAGCCCGAGCTAACAACCGACACCAACCCGTTAACGGTCCCTAATAACCAACACCGACCCGTTAACGGCCCCCAACAGCCAACACCAACCATTAAACGGTTCCTAACAACCAACACTCTGCCGTTAAAGCCGTAAGCAGCCATTAGCCGTGTGATGCTAACAGTGTTTTTAGACTCACCAACTGTCCCCAGCGCGGAGCTCCCACTCCCGCAGAAGAGACTCGATCTCCCGCCGCTGGGTGTCCAGGCCCGGGGCTCTGCGGCGGAACAGCGGCTGTTGGCCGTCATGACGCTGAATCAATCACTCATAAATGTGGGTAACTGTTAGAAATATTAAATGAAGCCAGGAGACGAGAGGCAGAAGTCCACCGCCGCATTGATCAACCGATAAACGGGGAAGCTACTCTGTGTTTGCGGAAGAAGGAAACGGTTTAGACCGAGACGATGACGACTTCCTACCGAGGCCTCCACACCTCATTCCACACCATGGGGCATTTATTATTAAAAATATCATTATTTAAATCATTACAAAAAGAACTAGTAGACTCAATGACACTTCAGATGACTACTCACATTAAGACAATATATTGAATATGTTTTATGCAAATGAGCCATTATCTTATTATCTTTATGTAATATTTAACTGGTATTCTGGCTACGTCAATATTCTACATTACCATGGTAACACAGGCTCAACAAATAATGTATTGTAAAATAGAGTCAAAGGTTTTTAAAGAGGGAATTGTGGATATATATTTGTGACATTCCCTAAATCAGAAAGGTAATATCAGCATTTTGAAAAAAATACAAAGTTTGCCTTGATTTTAGATATACAATGATCAGCCTTTGAATGATATATATACAAAGCAATCTGAAAATGTGTTTAAATCATACATAATCTGATTCTTTCTTTGAATTGAACTGATGAATTTAGGTCAAATCTACAGAGGCAAATTGACAAACTACGTATAAAAAAAACTATATTTTGACTGTTTCCACTTGTCTGAAAACCCCCCAAACATAGCCTGAAAATAATTTGTAAAGAATAAAATAAACGATATAAAAGAAATATAAATGCTTTCATTCAAGACCATTATATTTTGTATATTCAAGCTCTGTTGGTTTGTACAATCTTACACATCCAAGCAATAATCAATCATATTTTGAAGTCATACCAAAAAAGCATTAAACAGGTTTCATGAATGTGCCTTTGTTTATCATATCATTTTGTCTTTACTGTTTTTTACGATCCTGGTTGTTGCAAATATCGCGAGGTTTAAGTGCCGTGTCCTGGACCAATCAGTGGCGTCACTGAATAAACGCTCGACCAATGAGGCGTCAGTTTCATCACTCGTGGTTGCCAGGGAGGGAAAAGTTCCGCTGCAGTTCGCGGGCTGAGCTGACATACATAAACTCATCATGGACGACGTGGAGATGGTGGAGCCTGAAAGTGAGAAAACAACAACGGAAAGCGGGCAGAAAACGGACACGGGAGCCGGGGAGGCTTCGACTAAAAGCTCCGGTGTCAGCTATGAACTGCCCTGGGTGGAGAAGTATCGTCCGCTGAAGCTGAGAGAGATTGTGGGGAACGTGGAGACGGTGAGCCGGCTGGAGGTGTTCGCCAGGGAGGGAAACGTCCCGAACATTATCATTGCAGGTCAGTGTGGAAACAAGGAGGTAGAAAGGACTGGGAATTAAAGTTTAGTGTTTAATTGTTTACTCCCAACCGGCTGCTCAATAATGCAACAACTACATGGTGCTGCTCTGGGTGGAAGAAGTACTCAGATATTATACTTCAGTGAAAGTAGTTATAACAGTGTGAAAATACTGCAAAGTCCTGCTTTCAAAATGTCACTCAAGTTAAAGTATAAGCATCAAAATATACTTTAATGTTCCTGAAGTAAAAGTACTCATTATGCAGATTTAAAGTAATATTGTTGATGTTTGAATGTGTGTTCATCACTTTAATATTGCAGCTGATAAAGGTTGGGTACAGTTCTATTATTGTATAGTCTGCTGTGCCTATCTATAACAATTTATCATGATTTGTGTCAATTTGCATACAGTACCAACTCAAGTAAACGTACTTTCTTACCAAGTTACTTTCGCCCACTGAACATATAAAAACACTGATACAAGATGTCTAAAATAAAGACATTGATCAAACAATTACTCACCGACACATGTCACTTTATCGCTTCAAACACTGGTGTATTTCTGTGTTTCACACCGTAGCTGTACACAAAGCTTGTAAACAGTAAGGTTGTGGTTATCTATAATGACAACAACTTTAAAACTAATGCATCGGTTATAAATCTGATTGTTTTTCTAATATGAAGATTGCAACAGCTTATGTAAATCCTATTGTTAGCTTTTTGTGACTGTTTTGTAATACAAACTCAATGGTAAAATGTGATTTGTGGTGCAGGTCCTCCGGGCACAGGAAAGACCACCAGCATCTTGTGTTTGGCTCGAGCTCTGCTGGGAGCCTCCATGAAAGACGCCGTGCTGGAGCTCAACGCTTCAAATGAAAGGTGACATACTAACAAAACAAACAAAAATAATCTTTGCTCACAGTTCATTAACTAACTTTCTACTTTGAGCTCAGATTATTTTGTAGAACTCTTTCCAAGGTCAAGATTGAACGTTGACTGTAGTAAAGATGCACTTATTTATATTTTCTGTCGTTCTCGGAACTCTAATTGACAGCATACATAAACGTTCCTATTTGCACCATGTTGTTGTCGAATCCATGTTTATAAGGTTGTTCCTGCACGGCTTATTTTGGACTTTTCTCGCAATTTCTATTCCAAAAACAACACACACTGGTTTAATATATATTAAAATCATGCGTTGTTGAGGTTATACTGATGCTGTTGTGTCTGCAGAGGAATCGACGTGGTGAGGAACAAGATCAAGATGTTTGCTCAGCAGAAAGTCACACTGCCCAAAGGACGACACAAGGTCATCATCCTGGACGAGGCCGACAGGTGAGCAACGTTTATCATCTGAATGTGAAACAGTTACTGACTCAACACTTTAGTCAGGACCCTGCAAAGTGTCCGGAGATTAATCTGAGCCCGATAAATAAAGGGATGAGACACAGATGTTACACACACAATTCAATCTATCTACATATTTTTCCTGTGGAATACTTTCACTCCAAAACATGTTTTGGATGTCGAAATATAAAGCCACGTGTCCTTTGATTTTTTATCTTATAATAATGTTATAATTTAGTGTCTCTGGGCATGGTTTAATTTCTCCTTCCTCCTCCCCCCAGCATGACAGATGGCGCTCAGCAAGCGTTGAGGCGGATCATGGAGATCTACTCTAAGACCACGCGCTTCGCTCTGGCCTGTAACGCCTCAGATAAAATCATCGAGCCGATCCAGTCTCGCTGCGCCGTGCTGCGTTACTCCAAGCTGACGGACGGACAGATCCTGTCGCGGCTGCAGGACGTCGTGGAGAAGGAGAAACTGTCGGTGTCTGACGACGGGCTGGAGGCCGTCATCTTCACCGCACAGGGGGGACATGAGACAGGTGAGGGGGGGGGGGGGGAGTTCAGTATTTTGAAGTATAGCTGTATAAAGATACTTTCACATAGTTGGGGTATTTCCTAGAAACAGACAGGAGTTCTAGCAGGAAGATAAGCTTCTTTTTGAAAATAAGTTTTAGTATATATATGCTATATTTAGAATATCTACCCTGTTTACCTTGCTTTTAGACGGCTCTCTCTGACGGAGAACTGAAGTCGTTATCTTTGTCTGTTCTCCAAATTGAGGGCATTCTGACTTGTCATCTACTGTAGACAATACACTGACTATGGAAAAGCACCTCATTCAATCCCACTTCAAAACATACAGACTATCCATTAAGCGTCTAGTGTTGAGCATGAAGGAAGGCATGTAGGGGTGTTCCTGACTTCCTGTTCCTGCGTGTCCAGGCCTTGAACAACCTGCAGTCCACCAACTCCGGCTTCGGCTACATCAACAGCGAGAACGTCTTCAAAGTGTGCGACGAGCCTCACCCGCTGCTGGTGAAAGGCATGCTGGGACACTGTGTGGAAGGGGACATCGACAAGGCGTACAAGGTGGTGGAGCAGCTGTGGGCGCTGGGCTACTCTCCGGAGGACATCATCGGGAACATCTTCAGAGTGTGCAAGACCTTCCAGATGCCAGAGTACCTCAAGCTGGAGTTCATCAAGGTGAGGCAGAGACCAAAGGCTCCGGATAGTACATCCATTTATTGAGAGGCAACAGCTTTGATTGGCATTTTTTCTATATATGTGTCCTTTAAAGGTAGGGTAGGTAATTCACTTCAGAAACACTTTTTGTTATATTCCATGGAATGCTCTTAACATCCCGATAGCAATGAATATATTAAATGCTTTGACAATAAATACATAAAAAATGTCATCTGTGGAAGCCGTAGTACTGTAAAAAGCACGACCAATCATCTGAGCCGGCCCGGCTAAAATAACTGGATGGCCTACCTGCCTGTCAGCCTTCCATCTGTGCACAAACGTGTGTGTTGGAGGAGGGGCTCTGTAAGGAAGTCTGAAGGAAGGGGCAGATTTTTTTCGGCTGCATACTTTCAAATTCTAGCGCACTCAAACTGGTTTCTCCATTCTTACCTACCCTACCTTTTTAATTGACAGCGGACAGTAAATACAAACAAAACTGATGCATAAACAACTGTATGCAACCTAAACAGTACTCAAGATATCTTAAAGAAACTATTTTCTTAATTTTAAATGCCAAATGTATATGTTCATTTTAATTAATTTCTTATTCTAAAGTTACTTAACTGTATATCATTTTAATATTATCTTTAATTTTTATAATCTGTGTGAATCTGTGCTATCCTGTTTTTCATTCTTACCCTTTTACTGTTTAAAATACTGATTTTCCCCCCGTGGATTAATAGGGATAAAAAAGGTCCATCGTATCTTAAATAATTTACTGAGAAGTCCCTGTGCAACTTTTGAATATATCCAACTCAGATGCTGCTTAGATAACTATATATATTTTTTTATTTTCTCCTCATAGCATTGTGAAGCACCTTGAGATGACGTTGTTTTTTTAAAGTGTGCTATTTGTATTATTACTGACAGTAAAATCCTAACAAGCAGAATGTAAATGAGAAACTGAACGTCTGACCTGATGTTGTGGTGGTTCTGTGCTGCAGGAGATCGGCTACACTCACATGCGGGTGGCTGAAGGAGTGAACTCTCTGCTGCAGATGGCCGGGCTGCTGGGTCGCCTCTGCATGAAGACAGCGCCCCCTGCTGCCAGCTGAAGAGCCTGCATCACTACACTGGACTTTTGCTGCTTCAAAACATCTGCAGCATGGATTTAATGCTGAAGAACCTGCAACTTATAGTCAACACTGTTTGTGGTCAGATCATCAGTGCGTTTCGGCATCATAGAAGACATGTTGTGTCCGTCTGTTTGCTTAATATTGTATAAAATAGAGACAATAAATCATTTTTTCATTGATAAGTGTTGACATGTTTTGTTTTGATAATAATCTTACTGTCCAGATAAATGTGAGGGAATCCACTGGCCTTAAACTAAGACTATGCCAGAAGTTGCGTACTTACAATTTATTTTGAGTTTTATTTTACGGAATCTTTCATCATTTTAAAGAAATATAAAAAAACTGTCATCAGGTTTGTTATAGGTACATAGTATTTTATAATCCAACAATTACCATGGTTATGATACTATAATTAACACTTTAATGGTATTATTCATACATGGTTATGTAGGGATTGTTTAATAATATATATGTATAAAACGGCTGCTTCATACAAGGCTCTTAATGTAAAGCGCTACCTGATTTCTACTTAAGTAAATAGTCTGAATATCTCTTCCCCCCCGCTGCTGAATATTAAAGTCAAACCAGAGTTTTGGATATTAATTAACGAGCTTTATTTCATTACAAACCGTGTTTACAATAAAAGTCATGGAACAACAAACCTCAAGAGTAACAGCTACCAATGCTTCAGTACAAATCTCAAAAGTAATAGTTTCAGTAATAAATATTAGTAACAGTAACAGACGGCAGGAATACAGTTAGTGTAAATATAGAATAAAATGAGTTCATATTTGACTTTGAGTGAGTCTGCGGGTCGACCCTGTTAGTTCAGAAACCCCCTCTCTAAGATCTGAATGTTTTTGATTTACAGAAGTGTTACATAATTCAAATAAGAGTCAAAATACCAGGATGTATTTGTTGTTCTAGGAGCTGCTATTCAGTCCTCCAGCAGGGGGCAGCATCTCACCAGAGAACTGTTTAAATGTTATCAGTACGGAAAAGTTCAGCATCATAACGTGTCTCTACAGAAACCAACATCAACATCAGTCAACCAACATCAGCAGGACGAGCAACATGTCTCCAACAGTGACATTTAAAGTGCAAGTTATCAAATCAATGTCACTTAAAAGGTAGGGTAGGTAATTCACTTCAGAAACACTTGTTATATTCCATGGAATGCTCTTAACATCCCGATAGCAATGAATATATGAAATGCTTTGACAATAAATACATAAAAAAATGTCATCTGTGGAAGCCGTAGTACTGTAAAAAGCACGACCAATCATCTGAGCCGGCCCGGCTAAAATAACTGGATGGCCTACCTGCCTGTCAGCCTTCCATCTGTGCACAAACTTATCTCGTGCCCTCATTGGTCATGTGCGCGTTCGTGTGTTGGAGGAGGGGCTCTGTAAGGAAGTCTGAAGGAAGGGGCAGATTTCTTTCGGCTGCGTACTTTCAAATTCCAGCGCACTCGAGCTGGTTTCTCCATTCTTACCTACCCTACCTTTAAGCCAAACAACTAAGTACCTATACAATTCAATTATCAACAACCCTGCTGAATGCTTTCAGTCCAGAAAAACAAAACGGCAACACACGTGGAAAAAAATTCAAGTTCAAGCGTCTCTATTGTTTTTTTACGTGGAGGTTTCTTGAGTTGAGAGGCAGGTTCACAGCTGAGCAACATCTCAGAGACTCACTGAGCACGGTACAGACTTCATGCCAAAACTCCACCACGAGCATGCTGCTGACGACCGAATGAACACTGAGTAGAGTAAGAGGAAGACTTCAGGATCCCCTCCAGAGGATAAAGTTAAGATCATCTTTTTTAAATGATGCGTTTCAGAATCTATTACTTAACCCTCTGAAGCCGGAATAACAGACACACATCTGCCCGTTCACAGAAATAAACGTTGCCCTTTTCTTGAGGTTTTATCAGTAGAAAAAGACGTCTTCATGCTGATAAAATAACGACCAACTGCAGCTGATTGAGAGATATTTGGGCTGTTTTAAGAATTATAGAGCGTTTTCAAAACTGATCATCTGCAAACTTGGTGACACAAAAGATTTTTGTATCCAATTTTTTTTCAGTTTTTTCTTGTAAATGTAACCTTTTTATTTTCATACTTTCTAGTAAATGTGTATCTTAAAACCCCCCCTTCCCTTTTAAAATGTTTCCCTTTTAAAATGTTTTTTTTAAACCCCAATGCGGTGTAGTAGCTTCATATATGATTTTATTTGAGATATTTTAATATTATTTTGCTGTCATAATATCAATACAACTCCTATATAAAGTCATAAAAAATAGATCTTTTGTCTGGCATTCCAGGGCAGTAGTTAGGTTATTTCGTATTATTCTTTTTGGTGAAATAGTCCCTTTAAGTAACCGTAATTTTAGGAAAAGAGTTTCAGAAACGAGCTTCATAGCAAACAACACCAACAACAAGAGTCTTAACAAAGTAATAACGATTATAATAAGAGTAATAATAAAAAGAAGGAGGGATCAGGCCCAAACTAAGGGAAGAGAAATGAAGGTCTGGTTAATCTACTGAAAACACAACACAACTGTAAATATGAACCAGCTCCATGTACAGTTACATCTACAGCGTCACCACGGCAACAGCATGGCTCCAGGGGGCAGGAAGTTACACAACATCCTAAAGAGCAACGGGTATTTTTTTGTTTTTTTTTAAACCTACTTTCATATTAGATGTGACCTTTTCATTATTAGGAAGAACGACTACAACGTTAGAAATGTTTGGCTGCGTCCGACACAGAGAAGGAAAGTTTCAGGCGCACGCAGCATCAGGAGGAAGAGAGAGAGAACAGAGCAGGGAGAGTCCTACGCAGTCATCTCGATGGTCTGTTCTGCCATGTGTCCGGGGATGGTGGCGCCCTCTGGCAGCGTGGTGGTGGTACTGCGGCTGCGGACGCCCTCGGCCGAGCCCACGCTGGAGGCCGAGTGAGTTCTGGAGCGCACCAGCCGGGTCATGCCAGCTGTCGGCACTGAGGCGGGGGGGGGGGGTTAGACATGTTAGAAACAGGAAACCAATGGAGCAGGTTCATGTGTCTGTTGGGAGGGGATGCACCGATTGGGAAATACCGGGCCGAAACCGATGTTTAAAAATAATTTAGTCCGATGGAAAATGTTTTTTAGTTGTGTAAAACCTTAAATCAGGGACAGCTGATCAGCACTGTTGATGATTTAAGAGTTAATTAAAAGGCTAAAAAAAGACTTTGAGCTAGTTAAAGCACACATCTTGTATTTCTCACTCTGGTTTAAAGGACCATATATATATAAATCAACTTTATTATGGCTTTACCGAATTTCTCTCTTGTTGATTTCACATTCAAAGCTTCTATAAAGGTCGTCATTTATCTCTTTATTTTTTATTAACTGCCAAGAAGGTTAAGTTCTTGGTTTGTCTCTAAGTCTTTCAGCAGTTATGCAATACGCTGCGGTTTAAAACTACCCCATTTCTTTTGAACCAGTACTTTAAGAATGTAAGAACAAAAAAAAATTGTGAAAATATTGTGTGGTATTCTTTGTTTAATTAACAAACTTCAAATTGCCTATTAGTGAATAACATCTTGCCATCCACTGACACTGACTCTTACCCAACCATAGACGTTATGCATCACATTAATGCATATCATGTGAACAAATCTTTTTGTATTACTCATTTTAATATTGTGATTTCTGAACATAACTCTGTAGTTTTGTGTTAAAAGCTACATCTTTTAATATCTGCACAGTTCTCCATTTCGATCCCAATACTGCATATGTATCATTTAATTTTTCTGAGTATTTTGTCATATTATGCTGCTCTTAGTTTTTTTGTATATCTATAATTGATGTAAATATTTATCTATATTTTTAATGTTAAAGTATTTGTACTTATAGTCCTATTTTTGGTCATTTATTCTTCTCTTACTGTGTTTTATGTAGGCACCAAACAAACAACAAACAAACCAACCCTTGTCTGTGTAAACCTCGGTGGCAATAAACATATTTCTGAATTTGATTTTGATCTTATTTGTTTATATGCCGTTCTACACGGCAAATCTGGACACTATGGATGTGCTGCCGATGACTCGATGCATCCCTTGGAGAGCCTGGTCGTATGACAGCAGGTCATAAACAGCATGTGCTGATTTGAATCGTTTCACACTGTGACATATCAGCAGGATTCAAATCGGATGGCGGTGATTCAAAGGCACTTTCACACTGAAGCTCCAAATGTTTCACATGTTCTGCTCAGTGTGAGGTGTTGCATCAACAAAAACCTAAAGCATACAAAACGAGAATCTGAGATGTCAAATCTGATCATTCTTACATCTTGACCTGAGCCGGTTGTCATCATGTTGTCAGGTTGTGTTCGCAGCGTTTGCACAACAATTCAACACCATGATGACATTCTCTGGTTTGCAAAACTAGGGAACATTGACCCAGTTGCTTACGGGCTTTTATAACTTCATGCAATAACAGGGTTTAGGTGGCATCTCCATAGAGAGACATGTATACAAAAACAGATCTGATATTTTCTGTTTTCGTTCTACTCATAGTTTTCAGTTCATGTTATTGTGGGATGCGAGTTTGGTTCTACAGACATGAGCAGTTCCAAACTACTACTATGTGACGACGAGTGTCAATAGTGTGTTGGCATGCAGCAGCAAAGCCTGCAGAAGGAAAAAACCACTCGATCAACAGCATGCAGACACACACACACAAAGGACTAACAAGAGAGCAAAGAAACAAAGATGAAAATGGAGGTGGTGGTGGTGGGGGGGGGTTAAATTCTGGTTTAAATCCTGATACCTGATTGGCTGCTCAGGCAGTTTAATACAACATGAGGGACTGGAGGAAACAAAGACAAAGAGAGAAGAAGAACCAGAGCAGGAAAGAAGGAGGACAGGTTGAAAGATCACTGTAGTTACACAAGGGCACACACACACACACACGGAAATCCAACCGATTCATACTCTGCTGCTGTATAGTGAGTAGTAAGTCACTGCAAACTGCTACTTACAGTTAGTGTTGAAGCACAGCTGCACACACACACACACACACACACACACACACACACACACACACACACACACACACACACACACACAACACACACACACACACACACACACACACACACACAACACACACACACACACACACACACACACACACACACACACACACACACACACACACACACACACACACACACACACACACACACACACACACACACACACACACACACACACACACACACACACACACACACACACACACACACACACACACACACACACACACACACACCCTGTGTTTGAGCAGCTTAGCATAACATATCAGTTATAGGTTTCATTCAGTTAAACATATTAAAAAAACAGCCCTTAGTTAAGCTTTCATCCACTGAAGCCGAGCTTGGTATTAGATAGTGACCCCTATTTATTTTGAATACAATAAAAAAGATATCAGGAGGAATTTCTAAATCACATAAAGTAAAACTAGTCCTGTTTCAATAAGCCTATAAATCACTCAAATGTGACGATAGTAAAACACAGAGAAAGAGTTAAGAGGTTAGGACATATACCAGGAACATGTTGACAGAGACAAAGACCAACAGAAAGTTACAAAAACCAAAGTATATTCCCTCAGTCTAATTGATGTGTTAGCTAGAAATTCTGATATCTCCTCCTAGATATACATGTGGGGAAAATGCGTTCTTCTTAAATCTACGGAAGAGTGTGATAGTAAAATGTAAAGAAGGTACTCACTGTAGCCCATCCCCTGGACAAAATACTTGAAGGCTTCTGCTAGTTTTCCAGGCTGAGGAAAGAGAAACACACTGCAGTCAGACCGGCTGATCATTCATAAAACATTAATCAGGGTATATGCAGGAATCCTGAAGTCAAATGTAATAAGACCTTTTTTAAGACCCTTTCCATACATTTTAAGACCTCATCGCCACTTTGAGTTCTAACCGGTTACATTGGCGACACACTTTACCTCATATTTACTATATACAGTATTGATTGTCCTTCCTCCTTTTCTTCCAACCATTTGCGGTATTTTTGGAACTTTAAGTATTTTTGGATCTTTAAGTATTTTTGGAACTTTAAGTATTTTTGGAATTTACGGTATTTTTGGAACTTTAAGTATTTTTGGATCTTTAAGTATTTTGGAACTTTAAGTATTTTTGGAATTTACGGTATTTTTGGAACTTTAAGTAAATTTGGAACTTTAAGTATTTTTGGATCTTTTGACCCTTTCCATACATTTTAAGACCTCATCGCCACTTGGAGTTTTAACCGGTTACATTGGTGACACACTTAACCTCACATTGACTATATACAGTATTGATTGTCCTTCTTCCTTATCTTCCAACCATTTGGACGCAAACTTGCATTTCCCCATAACGATGTTGTTTAACAACCGGCGTAAACGGACCTTCGCGCGCTATCAAGCAGTGAGCGTGCGATGTCCTGTTCAGATGACGTCCAATCCAACGGGATGCCATAAATAAACTACACAGAATCACACTACACACCTACGCAATGATTACATTCAGGCAGACTGTAGAATACAACCTCTTTGGACACTTTATATACTTATTGAAAACAAGCTACAAAATGTAATACCTTATACTTTTTAATAGCCTTCATTTTCGCTAAATTGATTTATCAACTTTTAATACTTTTTAAGACCCCGCGGACCCCGTAAGATCATTCTTTATTTTTCAAAACGCAACATGAAAGCAGGTTGTTGTACTTCTTCCAGTGTGAACATTCACAATTTGTACAATCTAGCATACTGACCATTAAAGGATTGATTCAAATGTTTTCTAGTGTGTCTTGCGGTCACAGTAATTTGACTGGTCTCACTCATTTCCACACAGGCAGTGAAGTAGTCCCTCCCTAAAGTAATTCTAACTGTAGTTATGGAGAATTATTCCTCTTTGGTCAGAGAAAGACAAATGAGTGTTTTTCAGAATATTTTGAGTACACAATTCCCTGTTAATGTGACCATGCTTTCACCAAAGCTAAGCAGGAAAACACTGCCCTGTACATTACAGGGTGCTCTGCCTACTCCAACACTTAACCCTTAGATGCCTAAGTGGGTCTTTTTTGACCCGGTGAGGTGGTTTTCTTGAAGTATCTTTGTAATTACATTTTTTTTAATCATTTCATATTCCAGCTATTCCTCAAATAACATATTTTGGATATCATGCCATTCACATTTTAAATTTACATTTTAAGAAATTGTAGTTTTTGTATTACTACCCCAAGCTTCCATAAGTGGGTCAAAAATGGGTCAAAAATGACCCGCATGCATTTTCTATGGGATCCTATGGGAACCTTTGATTCTTATCACCTGTAGCTGTCAGGAATACATTCACTGTAGACCACACAGACTACATCACAAGTGACACCTCTCAGGAAGATTATTTTACACAGCAAGATCTGATATCAAATCAAATCAAATCAGGTTTTATTTATATAGCACATTTAAAAGCGATTTTTGGTCGAGCCAAAGTGCTGTACATGTAATAAAAACACATTACTACAAATCACAATAAACGACAATAAATTACAACAGATATATCTTAAAAACAAAATAAAAATAAAAACACAAGGAAAAGTCAGGAGTCGTGCTCCGCTCTAACTAGAAAGCCAGAGAGAAGAAGTGTGTTTTTAGTTTAGATTTAAAAACCCCTAGGGTCTGGGCCGACCTCACATGGAGGGGCAGAGTGTTCCAGAGCCTAGGGCCAGCTGCTGCGAAGGCTCGGTGCCCTCGGGTTTTAAGCCTGGTCTTGGGCACTACCAGCAGCAGCTGGTCAGCCGACCTTAAAGCTCTGGCTGGGGTGTAGCGCTGGAGCAGTTCAGCTATATAGGCCGGAGCCAGCCCATTTAGTGCTTTAAAAACAAATAAAAGGATTTTAAAATCAATTCTGAACCGAACTGGAAGCCAGTGTAGTGAGGCCAGAATAGGGGTGATGTGGTCACGCTTTTTGTGGCCAGTCAGCAAACGTGCAGCAGCGTTTTGGACTAGCTGTAAGCGTTTGATTGAGGCCTGGTCCATACCCACATACAGAGCGTTACAATAGTCCAGTCTCGAGGTTACAAAGGCGTTAATAACCCTTTCTAAGTCTTTAAAAGATAAATACGACTTGGTTTTGGCCAATAGTCTTATTTTAAAAAAGCAGGATTTTACTACGGTGCTGACCTGCTTGTCGAATTTAAAAAAGTGTTAGTGAAGGTCACTCCAAGGTTCATGACCGAGGGAGGATGTTTTTTTTGATAGAGCCCAGAATATCAACCGGAGAGGCTGGAGGTTGCGGTCCAAAAAAGATGACCTCAGTCTTGCTCTCGTTGAGGTTGAGAAAGTTTTTGCTCAGCCAGGATTTTATCTCTGCTAAGCAGTCGATCAGCTGCTGTAGTGAGTGTGTGACATTTGCTTTGAGAGGCAGAGAGATCTGTACATCGTCGGCGTAGCAGTGGAAGGGAATGTTATGTTTTGTGAGAATTGAACCTAGGGGCAGTATGTACAGTAGAAAAAGGATGGGGCCCAGAATCGAGCCTTGGGGAACCCCACAGGTAAGAGGGGCTTTGGCAGAGGAGAAGGCACCTAGCTGCACTGAGAAGCTACGGTCTGTCAGGTAGGACCTGAACCATGCAAGGGCAGAGCCTGTGATGCCAGCGGACTGTTCAAGCCGTGACAGCAGGATGCTATGGTCCACAGTGTCGAAGGCAGCTGTCAGGTCTAACAGCACCAAGACAGCTGGGCTACCTGAGTCGGCGGCTAGGAGCAGATCATTAAAAACTCTTAAAATACCTGTCAGTATAATAATAATAATAATACATTATATTTTTATAGGGCTCTTCAAGGACTCAACATCGCTTTACAATATAAGGGAAGGTTAGGGTGGGGGGTATAGGACTATCAGGGTTGGACAAATGAAGCTCAGCGCAAGTTCAACCAGGAAGACCGTCTTTACACACCGACCCCAACTAATTTACTATTTCTATGTCACTACTCTCTCTCCTCTCAATAAGTGATCGGGGGCGTCACTCCCCAGCTTAACCAATCACTTCGCTCTATTCTCACAAGCCTATCATAGTGCTCTGCTAACCCTTTTAAATCTGCTCTCCCCTCTGACAGCTGTCTTTTCAGGTGACTCGACGCAACCCTCCTCCACCCCTCTTCACCTCCTGTCCCTCTGAACCCAGGGTCAAGCTAAGCCCCTCCCCTTCAGACCGACCCCAACTATCCATTCACCACCACCAGTGTCTAGGCCCCGGGGGGTTTCATCGGATCGGTTCTCCCCTCCCGAATGATACTCCTGCACAACGGGGCCTAATCGCCAAAACTCCATTACATTAATTTGTGTATTCCTGGCACTAAATATGTATTCTTACATCAAAACCGTCTCTCCTGATTGAACTGCTGTAACCTCGTATTAGTGTTATGACAAACTTTGGAATACATTTGACATAGAAAGTGGACTGGGTACTTTGTCTCCCAGTGTTAGCATCTAATCTTATCTCTCCCAGCATGGACAACATAACCATCACAGCATCTAGTATGTCTTTCACAGTAAATATGAGGATGTCAGTGTAAACGCATGATGAGACGGTGAGTGGCTCACCTGCACCACCTGAGGAAGTCCTCCGCAGTCTGCCATCTAATCGAGAGACAAAGAAGATGGTGAGCACATGGCTCCTCTAAATGTACAAACTACGGTTTCCATCCTTTACTTGGTGATGAAAATAAGCAGTGAAAGATATTGTTCTAAACTGAAACTAAATAAAAAGTATTTTCTGCGATTGAAAAAGTGAACTGAACCAACATTATCTTTGTAAAGGTAGTTTAATACTTCTTAGACATTATACCTGACACTGACAAAAACAACATTAAACAAAAATAAATATATATATTATTATTATTATTATATTATAAAAAGGACTATAATCTAAAGGAGAAGAAATGCATTTTGTTCCTCTTTATCGTTGAGTAATGATTGGAAGTGTGAACATCACAAACTGACGACAGCTCTGATGACAGTGGAGTGACGAGAGAGACAGACAGGTACCTTGAGCAGGGTCGTCTTGGTGGGGTTCAGTCTCGAGTTACACTCCACCTGCAGAGCAGACAGACACAGACACACACAGACAGACACACAGGCACGCACACACACATTCTTTATTTACAACATTGTGACGTCATCTACTGGCTGTTGTCAAGGAAACAGGGCAGACACTCACCACGACCTCAACAGCAGGCGACGTGTCTCCAACCACCAGCAGAGAGGTACACCTGACACACAGAGAGACACAGACGTCAGATAAGATGTAACAGGATTGTTGGTAAAAATGTATAATTGTTAAATGAAGGGAAGAAAGGAGTAATGATACCTGAGTGTGGTGACTGTGTCTTCATTCAGACCAACGAGCGGCCGCTCCATCTGCAACTCAGTACGGCTAACACACACACACACACACTTTATAAACAGAACATGAGCTAAACACTGTAGACTTCAGAGTGGAGATGATAATACGGTTTATTTTGGCGTCTCATTGAGGTCGCCCAACAGCTCTGCTGCAGCGTTATGAGAGCAGCAGCGGTAATAATATGAATCAGTTCTTCCCTGAGGATTCTCTCCAGCAGCGGTGCTTAAGAGTCTGAGCTTTATTTAGCGCTGACACTGGAAGGCCTTTAGACTTTAATTTGCAGAGATGTTGTTTATCGGGAATTACTTCTAATAAAAATGCTTCAAGACTCCTTGCCTGTCTTCCTCTCTGCTGTCTTCCTCTCACCTCTCTGTCCATGCTTTCCTGTCTCACCTACATTCATCATGACCATCATCATCCTTTCTTTCCCCTTACTAATACATTTAACAAACTCATTTGAAAATAAAAAAATGTATAATTTGACTAACAAGCCAAGTGTACAAATATTTACAATGATCATGTTTTGGACGAATGTTCGCTATGAAGGTCTGTCAACATTGGCCAAGAGGATCTACACACTCATTCTTAATAAATACATGTAGGAAAATATTTGAAATTCTGTCAGATGTTTTCAAAAACCGGAGGAATTCGGTGAAGATTATTAATGTCCTTAAAGTTTAAATCACAAAAACTATTAACTGCAACATAACAAACAAGCTTGGTTTGGTTAATTTAAGCTTTTATTGCTACAAACCAGGCCTACATACCACCAACAAAAACCAATAACAATCTGATAAAGGGCGGCCATGTCTCGGGGTGTTTGTTTTATAACCCTCGCTCCACTTCCACTCTGACTAATTAAAGTAAAGATAGCAAAGTTCACAGGTTCGTAGAGACCTTTATATAGCAGTGGCCTGAGTGTACAATAGTGTATGATGTAAGAGTAAGGCTATCTTGGGAAAATATCGAACTTATCAAGTGTTACATAACCTGTAATATTGTGTTCCCTGTCCCTGCATTTAATCAATCCTAATGAATTGCTAATAGTAGCCATCACGGTTCCCTGTCATGCTAACACGCAGCTAACTTCCTGTCAGGGTTCCCTACCTGTCGTAGCTGTTGTAGAACATGGACAGGTTCTCCAGCGGTATATCCTGAGAGATGTGGAGTCTGTACGTCTGGACGATCTCCATGTTGTCTGATAACTCATCCTACACACACACACACACACACACAGAGTTAAGGGGAGACTCATAAATGCTTCTTCAAATCTGTGGTTATTGTAAACAAAGTGTGTCCTCACAGCGCTGAAGTGATGTCCCATGATGTCGTCCACCACGTTGCTCGTCCAGCCGCTCAGCTGCAGGGAACAAAAACATCACATTTTGTATTCATATCAGATCATTTTCATTTGAGACTTGTCTGCTAGGTTGCGATTAGACAAAGTTAGAGGTATCTTGGGTAACTAAGGGTATTTAGTAAGCAATTCATTTGATATTAAAGATATTTTATGCAACTGGCCCTTTGACCTTAAGTTAAGATTATTTTTGTCAAACTACCTTAGCGGCAGCCCAGTCCACCCAGCCCTTTGCACACGGGTCCACGTTGATCAGAACCAACCCCTCCACCAGAGTGGGCTCATTCAGCTGAAACACACATCATCAACATCACCATCAACATGTATGTAAGTATGTGTGTGTATATATATATATATATATGCGTGTGCGCGTGTGTGTGTGTGTATATAGAATAGGGAGGGATGAAACCCTCTTTAATGGTCACACATGCAGAGCACACAGCACACACAGTGAAATTTGGCCTCTGCTTTTAACCCATCCTAGTACAAGGAGTCTAGTACTAGGAGCAGTGGGCAGCTATTGTACAGCGCCCGGGGAGCAATGGGAGTGGGGGGGGAAGGGGGGTGTCCGGTGCCTTGCTCAAGGGCACCACGGCAGGGCAGGAGGTGAACTGGGACCTCTCCAAGTAGAAGTCCACACTCCATATTTAGGTCTGGTCGGGGACTTGAACCAGCGACCCTACGGCTCACAGTCCAAGCCCCTACTGACTGAGCCACTGCCGGACAGTGTGTGTGTGTGTGTAGGGCAGATCATACTCACAGCCAGTTTGGTGAGGATGTAGGCTCCAGCTCCCACACCGATGCCAATCACACACTTCACCCTGATAATGAAAACACACACAGTACATTCTGGTGAACTGACAAACCGTCTGTTCCTACTAAATTACCCATCATGCATCACAAAGACTCACTGAAGCTGTGTCAGGACAGATGGCAGCATCTCCGCCAGCTCATCCATGGTGGGGTACTGGTACCTGCGCACACACACACACACACAGTTATGGCAATTATGGTAGTAAAGCTTAATATAGTGTAATCCTAAATGAAATGAGACTGTCATGTGAATGTTTGTGTGATAAACAGATGTCTCTGGAAGGGGGTTTTAGGACACTACAGGAAGAGAGATGGAATTTATGATAGGGGTTATCTGTGTATCCCATTGTTCTTTGAGGGGTGTGAGTTTTAGCATACAGTGCTGTGCCAGAAGGCAAACACCTGGCCTCACATGATGTTGTGATGTCATGTGGGTTTGCATGTTTCCCTATAAGAGTGACTGTAACAGAACAGGACACACTCTTTGGTGGAGGTGTCTGCTTGCAAGCATTAAAAGAAGATCTCATACTTTATATCAATATTGTGTTCCTTTGCATGTTTTCCTAACTCGTCTTTTACTCTAAGACCGCAGCTGATTTTAAGTTGCTACGACATTTGGGGGCTCGTCCGGGATCGCTCCCTCTGGATAGGTAATCCTGATGGTGGTTTTGGTCCCCACGTCTTTGCCGTAACCTTTTACCGGGGCTTCATTCAACCTCACTACGACATCGTACTCATCTATACGGGAGCCCAGAGACTTGTTGAACAGGATTCCCCCGTTGCCCACAATGATGCATCTTTTACAGCTGAGACTGTCCAGATGCTCCCCGAGTCCGTAATATTTTGTGGCAGTGAGAATGCTGTCTATGACTCTCTCTTGTGTTTTGAATCCAAACGGAGGTAAGTAATTGCTGACTTTTGCAAGACGTTTGAAGTTTCGACCATCTGTCTGAGCCACTTGAAATTCAGTGGTAGAAGAGCGACAACTCCCTTTTTGTTTTTTCCGCTTTCAAACCACTGGATTTCAAGTGGCTCAGACAGATGGTCTTCAAAGAGAAACTGTGTATGATAAGCAGGGCTTTCTGCTGCAGCTGGACACAAAACTTTCACAGGAGTTGGCGTACAAGTATGGCAACCTCAGCGAAGGAGTGTGCAAGCCGGGATACGCAGCAGCCAAGATGACCACCATCTATCCTAAGTTCATGAAACCAGCACCCCATGTTTCTTGATCGAAACTTCAAACGTCTTGCAAAAGTCAGCAATACTTATCTCCGTTTGGATTCAAAACACAAGAGAGAGTCATAGACAGCATTCTCACTGCCACAAAATATTACGGACTCGGGGAGCATCTGGACAGTCTCAGCTGTAAAAGATGCATCATTGTGGGCAACGGGGGAATCCTGTTCAACAAGTCTCTGGGCTCCCGTATAGATGAATACGATGTCGTAGTGAGGTTGAATGAAGCCCCGGTAAAAGGTTACGGCAAAGACGTGGGGACCAAAACCACCATCAGGATTACCTATCCAGAGGGAGCGATCCCGGACGAGCCCCCAAATGTCGTAGCAACTTAAAATCAGC
Organism: Trematomus bernacchii; assembly: GCF_902827165.1. Lineage (NCBI taxonomy): Eukaryota > Metazoa > Chordata > Actinopteri > Perciformes > Nototheniidae > Trematomus > Trematomus bernacchii. Next base: position 1,398,213 of record NW_022987565.1, read on the forward strand.
TGCGGTCTTATGCTGCGTTCACACCGGACGCGATGCGATGTTTGGGGGCGGCGCGATTACATGTAAAGTCAATGCAGAGACGCGGACAGACGCGAATTCGCTCCGACGGCAAACATGAAGCGGTGGACGCGAATTCCACGATTGAAGGGGGCCGCGACAAACGCTCGAGTTCAATTTGTTCAACTCGAGCGTCATATCCGTGTGGCGCGATCTCGCGGTAGCTAATCAGCGGTGAGGATATCAGCCGCTGTCACTGACGTTCAACCAGAAAACATCAGCCGTTAGCTGTTAGCAGTTAGCACACAGAGCTCACAGCTCCTCATATCTGTTCAGAAACTGGACAAAAGTTAAACAAGTACAAACCACAGACTGTCTGTGTCATGGAGAATACAGTCGCTGCTTTATTTATGTCTGTAGGCCGTTGTTATGAGTGTGGACGGAGCATATACAACGTTAGCTTAGCCTGGTCGACCCGATCTTCATTCAGAAAACACGCATTTTAAAAGGTGTCTCGCCTGCCGTCTTGTCTGCAGACTTGTCAAAGCATTAATTCATGGTTCTTACTAACAGGTATCAGTATGTTGTTACTTCGGCATCATTTAGAAACGTGCATTACAATTTAATCACCGTAAAATATGTTCATTTTGTTGTAGTTGTAGCTCCCGAGCCAGCGCGTCTTGTTTGAATGACGCGAGTAAACACAGCTGACAGCCGCGGTGAAACTTGAGCGTTTAGAGCGATGCAATAGGAGCGATTAGAGCGAAGCGAATATTCGCATCGCGTCCGGTGTGAACGCAGCATTAGATTAAAAGATGAGTTAGGCAAATATGCAAAGGAACACAATATCGATATAAAGTATTTTGAGATCTTCTTTTAATGCTTGCAAGCATTCTTTTACACTTTGAGATATTTAACTTACTTTGGAGCTTGGTAAAGAGGCTTTCTTCAGATTTGAACATTAGTGTGTATTGAGCAGCTCGTTAAGTCTAGAGTGCTTTGATCTCAAAACAGAGTGGAGGACAGCTTGAAATTCGCCCAAATAAATGTTTTAAACCTGCCATAATTCCCTAACCCTACACTCCTCGGACATAATTTTTCATGAAAAACGTAGGAAAACTTCCCCTAGGTTGGAAAAGAAAAAAAATTAAACAAAATGCCTCTTGAGGGCATGAAGTGACAAACACTTTCAACATGTCTCCATTAAGACCAATTGTAAATCTTTCATCACAGCACCAGCTGCACACCTTTAGTTAATCTGCCCAAAATGCCACATTATTGACCCAAAAGTACAAAAAAAGCACACAGACACTCCCCACGGTCCTGAGACGCTCCACACATTGAAATTTCACCGATATCTGCTACGGTTCTTCAACAAAACGTTCACATGTAAGAGCTTTATCTCTCATTCAGATCAATGGAAAAGCTCCCCTCTGACTGATTACTGCACATCACCATGGAAACCTTTGATCTCTGGGCTCAAGCGCAGTTGTTATGATAACACGTTGTTAGCTCAAACACAAACACCTGTGTGATGATGTCATAACTCCAACTGACGAGCTCAGAACGCAACCAAACCATCACACTGTGGCCCTGAACAGCTGAGTGACATCATCTAATCAGAGCTCAGAACACGAACACGAACACGAACACGAACACACACACACACACACACACACCACACACACACACACACACACACACACACACACACACACACACACACACACACACACACACACACACACACACACACACACACACACACACACACACACACACACACACACACACACACACACACACACACACACACACACACACACACACACACACACCAACACACACACCACACACACACACACACACACACACACACCACACACACACACACACACACACACACACACAACACACACACACACACACACACACACACACACACACACACACACACACACACACACACACACACACAACACCACACACACACCACACACACACACACACACAAATATTAAGCTGCCAACACAACTAGACACAAGATAATTATCTTAAAGTTCCCTATGCTTTGTTCTACTCACTTTATTTAAAAACATTAATATGACAAAAGGATGTTTTTTTTAATCCTCCTTCCTCTGATATAAAATCTGATTTTGAAGGGAGTCCAATTTAAATAATAGGACGACTGATCAAAGATTTTTTTTTTCCTTCTGTTGCAGATCCACACCGATGTTTTAATGGTGAACCCTATTTAATCTTGAATAACATCAAGTGTGTGTGTGTGTGTGTGTTTGTATGTGTTACCCAGTGGAAAATGTTGAGGGACTTGCGCACATGTGTTAATACCAAGCAGAGGACGGTGAGGGTGTTAGGTTTCTTTGTTCAGTGTGTGTGTGTGTGTGTGTGTGTGTGTGTGTGTGTGTGTGTGTGTGTGTTACCCGGTGGGGAACACAGGAGCGTTCTCCTGCTGTCCTGGCGCATCAACATGCAGAACGGAGAAGTGCTGTGTGATTTCCTGCATGTCCTCGTAGTTAAACAGGCTGTTGAAACAAGACTTATCTATACACACACACACACACACACACGCACGCACACACACCCAAAAACACACACAGCATGTTAAGTCCTCACATGTTTTCCCTCTGAGCCGCATGTACTGTATGATGTGTGTGAATATTGACTCACGGTTGAGTCCGATGTCATGGTAGGTGAGGATTGTGGGTCGGTTGCCCTTAGCAACTCCCCTCATGGTAACGTGCAGCACACCGTGGGCTGTCTCCACATCGTGCTCCTGAGAAACACAGCAGGCAACAACAAATAAACATCCTGCCGTCTGCACCAACAACAAACACTACAGCAGGAGCAACACACACACAGACACAACTGCTGGAGGCTTTCTCTAAATAGGCCATAGTAAAAGACGCCTTGTCAAGCAAATGTATGCTATTTAAAATGAGTGCAATAGACAGTAGTGGCTGGACAGAGAGATGCTCTAGAAATACAGATGATCAGGTGGGAAACTGGAACACAAGACTAAAAAGCTTGATGACATTAGTTTGAATGCAGGTCTACATGTCAGCACGCAATGGAACTTAAAATAAAAGCACAATATTCAAATTAAAATGATTATCAAGGTCAGTCATTGTTTTATGGATAAAATAAGGATATCTGGTCACAATGCAAGAGGCAGAGAGACATGAAGAATTGAATAATGCAGAAACTAAGAGTGGGTTATTTAATATCTGGGAAAAATCACAATTTAATTATTTCAAAACCTTCTTAAAAAAATCTAATTGAAGGACCACTATGAGTTTGAGGCCTTATATTTCAAAAGTCAAGCACTTAACAGCTCATACATCGAAACAGCTTTATAAGAAAACTGAATGTTGTAATGAAAACGCTGAAGCTGAGATAATAACTGGAAGCCTGGATGGAGTATGGCCGGACAGATGAATGGATTCACATTAGCTGAGAAGCTGAGATTCTGAGAAGTAATCTCATCAATGGAAACACCTGACAGTTTCTATTAATGGATGTTAAGCTTCCTAAAAACAGACAGTGTGCAGACACGTGTCACTACACTGCATAGCTGTATTTTATTATATAAACTGCTGAATATACAATACACAGGATGTGTGATTTACTCCCTGAACCAGGACTTTGTATTGTGTTGAGGGTACTAATTAAAGAAGCAAAAAGAAACCTTTTTATCTGACTTTTAACTTAAAGTTTGACTCTCACTCTAGTTTAACCCTGAAGCAGAACACATACAGGCGAGCTTATCAACACATGTATTGCCTGCAAGCTAACAGCGTGAATGGAGATAAACAAGATGAGCATGCTAACTAGCTAACTGGCTAAAAGGCTGACTCCTGTTAGCTAGTAGCCGGCAAAGCATGACTCAAGAGATTGAGGCTAATGAACGGCTAACTAGCTAACTGGCTAAAAGGCTGACTCCTGTTAGCTAGTAGCCGGCAAAGCATGACTCAAGAGATTGAGGCTAATGAACGGCTAACTGGCTAACTCACCACCCCAACTCCTAAAGAACAGGAGATCTGGTGCAAATCCAGAGAGTCATACATCCTGACAGAGGAGGAGGAGGACAACAGAGAGTTTTAGAGAGGAAGAGAGAAGACGGCGTGATTTATAAATAGAGAGAAATATTAAAACTAGAGACAGGAACAGAAGGAGGTCAGTGGTTGTCCTTTAGCCTTCTGCAGACAGAGATGGTGTGACAAGAGGAATAATCTCTGTACTCATTGGCTGAGAGCCCGAAGGACTTACGGTTTAATCAACCAGCCACTTGTTGCCCTTCTTTCATCCCCCAATGGTTTAATTCTCTCTCAAACAAAGGCGGTGTGGCTAAGGGGGGGGGAATGGGTGTAAACCAATCAGGGGGGTAGCCGTTGGACGACCCCTGCGATAGACTAGTTGTAGTGACCTTGTGTAGGATACTTAACCCCAAATTGCTTCTGTGTGTCTACGGTATAGAGTGCCACAGTGACGCGTCCTAAAACCCGGAAGTAAGTTAGCACTTTACCACGACAAAAAGCAATGCAATTTCTCCATAGGATTTTGGAAAATAGCTAATAATAAGGTCTGTGGTTGACACACATTGAGCAGCATTTAGCACATGTTTGATGTGTAGTATCTTTCTTTTAAATATAAAGATATTACACATGAAACATACTAATATAGATATGATCTTTAAGGATTTTTGCTGACTTCATAAGAACTGTTTTGCACTTTGTGAAGTGGTTGTTGGTATTTGGTAAGATTTTAGATGTGTTCTATTTCTGTAATTTAGGATTTAAGACGTACTTCAAAATCTTGCCTTTTTCTAAGAATATTAACAATATTATATCAAAAATAATGATGTATTCTCAACAATTGTCACATGTTACTGTTCCAAACCCAGGTTATTTGTGGTATACGTTGGACATACTTATATATACTAAGTATGACTTTTTTCTATTTTTCTCGACTTGATATGTGAAACTATGCCTTTTTTAGGCCCTAGCCACACGAGGACGATAACGGTCATATCCGCTACAGTTCTCTATCATAGACGGTTCGGCTACACGAGGCCGACATGGAAACGCATAAAACGATAACGATAACGGGTCCCAAGGTGGGTAGATCTGCGAACGAAACGCTCTGGGGGGGCAAACGGCTCCGTGTTTACGCCAGATACGATCATTTTCTGATAACGTTGAAGCAATAGCCCCGCCTCTCCCCACCTCTCCTGCTCAGAGATCAGCTGCTGGGCTGGCAGAAGAGGGGGAGGAAAAGAGAGGCTCCGTTTTTTATTCTTATATTATTATATAGAGTCGTTATCAATTTGTTTTAAAGCTCAATAAATAACAAAGAAGACCTCTGACCGGCACTTTTCTAATTTTGTCCGGAAGATTTAAACTTTAACGGACATGTTGACCAGCGAAAAAAAATCTAACTGAAACTCTGCCGCACGGCCCCCTCGTCCCTTGGAAGAGGCAGAGAGGTGGGTGTTTGTCATCTGCTGGTGGACTACCGGAGAGATATACAGCAGGAGCAAACGCTTGCCTCGGGGAGGGAGAAAAAGAGCCAGAGCGTCCACAGCGGAGAATAAACAGAAGGGCAACCATGGCAACCATGCGCGGGAAGTCTTCTTCGCTGCTTTTGTGGCAGGAGTACAGCGCCACTTACAGGCCTGGCATATGTACTACAGCGTCTCCAGCGCTTTCGAGCGGTCTCGTGTGAACGGACACGTTTCTGGTGCCTATTGCGTGTGGACGGAAGACTTTTTTGATATCGATTTCGGTCCGTTTGCGTTATCGTCCTCGTGTGGCTCCAGCCTTAATCTGTCATATATTTGTTTCCATCAACCTATACCTTTTGACCGATTTATTTGTATGTCATACTATGCTATACATTTGTATACAGAGATACTAGAATATGACTATTTTAATCCTGTTTTCACACAATATTTTTAATTTCTTTTTTCATATTACTGAACAATTATGGCTTTTTTTGTGACTTTTTCATACCACTTGTTTTAAGTGATACTCTTCCAGGGTTCCTTTGATGTAAACATGATGAAATATGTTGGTAAACAAACCTTTTTTCCACTGGAAATAAGACGAAAACAACGGTTTAAAAAGAAATATACTTTCATCTATTTTTTCTTGACTTTACTAAGACTTTTTAACTATATTTCACTGTGGCACTCTATTAAAGTGTATGTAGGTCGCTTTGGATAAGAGTGTGAGCTAAATGAGATGTAATGTAGTTCTAAGCCTGGCTGATTCTTTTTTATTATTAAGCATATCCTCAATTATTTGTGGCCAATATAGATGTCATGATTATGTACGATGATTCATTAAGTTTCAATGTCTTTTTCACTGTGGATATTCCTCAAATGTAAATATAATTCAACCTTTAAAGTGTCAAATAAGAGACGTAATCAAATGTTATACTGCAGTTCTGGTTTAACATATGATGCATAATATATTATAATATATATATATACTAATTTCAAAAAATAATATGAACAATACAACCTGATATTTTGTTATTGAATTAGTTGTTTGTGTTTGTTTGCTCCATGAGGAGGACACTGTGTGCATGACAAGACAAATCAATATACATTAGGCTGACTGTCAAATGTCCATTAGCCCATCTAGAACTTTTATCTATTTCTTTATACTGTTTTCTTCAGTAAACATGTTGATTGTAATAACTAGGGATGCTCCGATCGATCGACCGCCGATCGATATCGGCCGATACACACTCTCTGCCGATCGATCGGTGCTCTCTAAAAATGCCGATCGCGAGAGCCGATCGCATAACGTAAAATGATGAAGTAAAATACATGACACTTTTCTCTGTGCGTGCCAAAACAAGCTCGCCAAAATGGCTTCACCAGTCTGGCAGTATTTTAAGGTGTCCGAAAATGACAATAAAATAGCGGTATGCAACGTGTCTGAAGCAGAAATCCTGCAGCTCCGCCCGCTGTGACGGACCGGTGAGCGGAGCAAAACACACACTAAGAGTTAGACCTAACACACTTGGCTATTTTATCTACCTCTGGAACAAGCTAAACTAGTTATACATATATGTATTCTTCACTGTCGGGTCACTTTACTGGATCATTGAGCTGCATGAGACGATACTGACAGGCTGTCAGGAGAGAGATAGAGGGGGAGAGAGGAAAAGAGAGCGCTTCCGCTCATTTCTCCCGTGTTATTCTCCAAAGTGAATGTAAACTTGAATAATGTACTTCATTTGAATGTAATAATTATGTCCGTTGTTGTTTGTGGAAGCGCCAGTGAATGAGCCCCATTAACTGAGTTTTAAACATCACTTTAAATGGAAGATCCCCATAGGCCCCACCCACTCGATCGGATCGGTATCGGCCGATACTGATTCCGGCGATCGGCCCCAAAATCGGCGATCGGAGCATCCCTAGTAATAACCTATACAAAAACTGAAGAGTTTATTTTATTAATTCATCAAAACTCTTGTGGTGACACTAAACACATACTTCAATAAATGGAAGGAAAACAACAGAGCTTTATTTGAACTTAAAGGTCACCTATCATGCTATTTTTAGGCAATAGCATAGGTCTCAGATATATACAAATATATAAAAAACATGTCTATGAAGTGTTTTGCTCAAAATACCAAACAGATCACCCATTCTAGCCATGCCTCATATCACTCTATTTCACTTCCTGTTTTAAAAGTGCTGATTTTGGGTATAAAGCTTTTAAAAAATTAAAAATTGATAAATAAAAAAGGAGCTCATGCGGGACCCGGCAGCTAGTGTCTAAACTAAATGCTGCCGTGATGAAACGCCATATCATTGATTATCAAGGATTGTTTCTGAAACAGTATGGAGCTCAAAGGCTTTCTCTCTTGCCGGTTATACCACAAGGTGAGTTCCTTTTTATTTCCTGGTTCTTCACACACATGCTCTCCAGTACAGGTTAGCTCTGAGTGTTAGCGATGCTAATGTAAACACCGACCATATTACGTCCAAAACAGTCGGGCATTGTTTCTGATAGCAACGTTTCTGATTGGGCCGTGGGTCCACATTTCCGATATTACGTCATATCGGACGCAAATCTGGATCAGCTCCGTTGTAACCCCGTTTTTAGAGATTTGGGTACGGAGGAAAAGAGAGAGGGTTTTATTTTCTGACGCTGCGTGAGTTCCCCGACACACCGGGGACACATTGATGTATAAAAGACATCAAAAAGTGCATTTTGCATGATAGGTCCCCTTTAACTTTATTTATCTATTTCAGCCTGTATATGCACTAGTGTTATGCTCATGGATATATTTCTTGTTTCCTTGATGTAGAAAGCATAGGTGGAAACCCAATTCAAATCTCCTACAGGGTTGAACTATAAAGTAAATCTCAACACAAAGGATTTTTTTGTTTTCATTTCTCTTCTTTCCCCGGCTGTGTTGAAACGTAATTAAAAATGCAGACTTCCCTGAGATGAACTGCAGTTTTTCAGTTGAGTGACAGATGGGAATAGCTTTAAAGTATTCCACGGGATGTTTCGCAGGAGCAGACAAAGGCAGAGCTGTTATCCTGTGCTCTAATTAGAAATAACTGTCTGTTCAGAGGCATTGATGCAAACTGACCCGCTGTTTTGACGTCAGTCCAACGAGTCGATCAATATCAGAGTGTGGAGCTGATGCTTATTGAACTAGTTTCAGCCTGATGTTTGACCTCTTGCATACAGTTTTCCTCACATATCTCCACATAAATATGTACTTTTTATAACATGAAGAAGACAAATTATAGACGTATCGATATTGTGTAAATTGTTATCAGGCGCATTAACTCTAAAGAATATGTTTTTTTGTCAACCCCTCTACTTTGAAACCAGCAGTAACACTGTTTGGACTTCCTGCCTGTTGTTTTGTTGTTGTGCGTAGTTATGTTAGTTCATCTCCATGGACAATAAGGTTAGAGTGCTGCAGAGAGGACATCATTTAGTTGGCAAACCTATAAATGAATCGTCCTTGCTACATTAAAAAACAAACAATTTCCATTAGATTTTGAATAGGACTGTCCAATGCATCCAATCCATTGCAATTAAGTACTTGTAAAAATGATAATTATTTAAAATAAAGTAAATTAACTGATGTACCAATGTAACAGTAAGTTGCTCAGGGTTGAATAACACCATCAAAAGTGCCTTGTTTTCCTTGTATTGCGTCTTAATATCTGTCGTTGTCTGATGTTGAAAAGGAAGCTTCTGTGATGCAAGATAAATGTCAGACTTGATCTGACAATTAAGTCCTATCTTATCGTATTTTTATTTAGATTCTAGCACTACATAATGCCAAGGAGAGAAAAGGTGTGAAGGTGTTACATGACGGTGCTGAACTCACCTGACAGTCAAAGTCCTGCAGATTTCTCCCATTCTGAAGAGAGAGACATTCGTTAACCACTGTTATGAAATGAGTTCAAGCATCTAGCATATGGATCTGATGGTAAGATATGTCTTTGTTGAATATTCCTTTAGTCATGTGTTATCAAACAAAATGGTGCTGTACCTGTCCTGTCAGGAGAGGTTTGATTTCAGTCAGCTGGACGTCGTGAAGCTCCTCCATTATAGAACTGCTTTACTGTCAACCTGAACACACACGTCTTCGTGGCAGATTTAAAAAAGACAAAAAGAGGGAGACAGGTACGGTGTTAGACAGTAACACCTATCAACATGTCACAGGTGAGCGTCTGTCAGGGATTTTGGAATTCAAAGTCATCTTTAAAGCTGATGAATGAATGGTAAAAGCAGCACAACAGGTAGGGATGCTCCGATCGCCAATTTTGGGGCCGATCGCCGATCGCCGGAATCAGTATCTGCCGATACCGATCGCCGATCCGATCGAGTGGGCGGGGCCTAAATTGAAGATTTAAACATCACTTTAAATCTTCCATTTAAAGTGATGTTTAAAACTCAGTTAATGGGGCTCATTCACTGGAGCTTCCACAAACAACAATCAACTTAATTATTACATTCAAATTATGTATATTATTCAAGTTTACATTCACTTTGGATAATACCACGGGAGAAATGAGCAAGCGCTCTCTTTTCCTCTCTCTCCCTCTCTCTCTCCCCCTCTCTCCCCCTCTCTCCCCTCTCTCTCCCCCTCTCTCCCTCTCCTGACAGCCCGTCAGTATCGTCTCATGCAGCTCGCTGATCCAGTAATGTGTGAGGCCGACAGTGAAGAATAAACATATTTATAACTAGCTTAGCTTGTTCCAGAGGTAGATAAAATAGCTAAGTGTGTTAGGTCTAACTCTTGTGTGTTTTGCTCCGCTCACCGGTCCGTCACAGCGGGTGGAGCTGCAGGATTTCTGCTTCACACACACGTTGCATACCGCTATTTTACTGTCTTTTTCGGACACCTTAAAATAATGCCAGACCGGTGAAGCCATTTTGGCGAGCTTGTTTTGCCGCGCACAGAGAAGAGTGTCATGTATTTTACGTCATGCGATCGGCCCTCGCGATCGGCATGTTTAGAGAGCACCGATTGATCGGTAGAGAGTGAGTATCGGCAGATCTCGATCGGTGACCGATCGATCGGAGCATCCCTAACAACAGGTAAACATGCACGTAAAGTCCAACAAAATAAAGAGTAGCTCGAAGACAGTTTGGCCGAGGTTTTTTGCGTAAAATGTAATTATCTTGCATCCATGATCCAGATCTGCTACCTGTCTGTCTGCCCATCTATCTGTCTGTCTCTCTCTGGGTGTCTTCCTGTGTCTTATCCAACAGTGTGAATCCAATGGAAAGAGCCAGTGACCTCTCACTGGCAGTAGGCCATCCAGCTGTGTGTGTGTGTGTTGTGTTGTGTTGTGTTGTGTTGTGTGTCTGTGTGTCTGTGTGTGGTGTGTGGTGTGTAGTGTGTGTGGTGTGTGGTGTGTGGTGTGTGGTGTGGGCAGACAGCTTGGGTAACAGTGGTTCGGAGTGGTTTAGATGGATGTTGAGCTTCCTGTGGGCAATCTGGCTCTGACCCAAACAGATAACTGACTGACAGACAGTGAAGCTGAAGTTTGATCAGTGCATAGAGATGAGATGTACTGTCGATATAGTTATGTACTGTCGATATAGTTAAAATCATCAATGTAACTCGTCCTTCATAAACGTTTTTTTCTGTTGATTGAGAGGAATGCAGAGAGTATGAAACCAAACTAGCGGTGCAAGATGTTCAGAAAAATTATTAAAAATGCACTAAAAATGCAATATTGTTATTATTTATTATCATATGAAAAACATTCAGGAATTTCAACCAGATGATACAATACATGTTTTAAGGTAATCCTTTCTGAACCTTAACATTTTTCATTTAAATTACATTGCATTCCTCTTTTGCAATCACAGCTTCCTTTCAGTATTATCTCCTGTTCCTCTCAAATGTTAAGGTTGTCCACTTTGGTTATTTGATACATTGATTAAGAAGGATTATGATTGGTGATTTGCTGTGTTTGTCCATCACAACAACCTCTGTGTATCCAAGATCCCTTAAATGATGTTAACTTTTCTTGTAGATTAGTCATAGAAAATGAGAACCCTGTACCTTTCCCTTTATATTAAGTAGCATAAAGTTGCAGCGTTACGTGTTGACGTTCACCTGGAACTTGGATAATGTATTGATCATGCACACAGATACTATGAAAGATAACTGGTGAAAGTATTATTCAAGTCTAACTAAAAATGATCAGTTACAATAATAAGCTTAGCATCATATCTGTATGTGTTAACTGCGTTTCCAAGCTGAAGTGAATGTACAGTATAACGATGCTCTTGGCTCAGCTGTCCGCCTACACACACACACACACACACACGCACACACACTTAAATGCTGCCTAATTAATGAGCCTGGATGCTAATGTTAGCTCCAGACACACAGCGCAGGCGTAGCAACCGTTACTATGGGAGACGTTGCCCCACACTAGCACACGCACGAACACACACACACGGATAGACACAGACACGGCAGTAACCAAATACACCGTCGCCATAGAAGATAACCCTCACAAGGACGGATCAATAACATACGAGCTAACTCACAAGTACCCGTTAATACGACAATTAGCCTAATGAGCTACACTAGCTATTCATAGCTAATCAGATAATAGGTAGCCGTTACGTTGCAAACGTTGTCCGTTACAAAGCAGTTACTAACCGTCAGTCGTTATCTCCGGAAGTTTTCCGTTCGTTAGTTGGTTAGCTGCTACTAGACGTTAGCCCGTCACCGTCAACTGATAACCGTTGGAGAGTTTAGCAGGTGGTCGCGAGGCTCCTCTCTCACACTGAGCTCACTGTCAGCAGCACGCGGAGAAAAGGGGCGGAGCTACGTCACCGTAAACAAGAGGGCGTGCATTCAGTGCGCGGTCACGAGGTCACCAAACTCTAACAGGTGTTATTTATATTTAGAAAGAGCTGAAAAAAGTAGAAAGTATTAAAAATAACTGAATTTAGTAGTTGATTTATCTTTTGTAATATGGTCCCAACATGGAAAAGTAGTCAAAAAATACAAAATTATCATCTGACATGAAAGTTAAAATGTTAAAACTCATTGTGCAGTAAAATGTTCACTATTATTGTTTTCTAATACATTTTGTTTCAGGATCTATATCACTGCTGCATTAGTGTAACTAAACTATCTTGTCTAAACCTGTTATAAGCTCTCCTCTATTGTGTTTGTGCCTGATGTTATATGTTTGTATGTAGGTATGTTTGTATGTAGGTATTTATGTTTGTATGTATGTATGTATTTATGTATGTATGTATGTATGTATATAGTGTTAGAATAGGTTTAATCCACAGCAATACATCTTATTCCATAAAATATATTTAAAAAAAAGTTCCCTATCGAATACATGCTTTTGAAAGGTTGTTTTTTATTGTTTTCTTAGTTTGAGTTCAATGCGCTCTCAATCTGGCCTGTGCTCAAAGAGAGAATCAGTGCATTGAAGAGAGATCTGCATGCACCTGTTTAGGGAAATGCTATTATACAAAGTGTTGCGGACAATTTAGACCAGTCATGTACTGTGGTTATACAAATACATCTATGCAAATAACTTGGGTACACCAGTGTGGTTAAGGTGTTATACTGCTGCTGCCACACACACACACACACACACACACACACACACACACACACACACACACACACACACACACACACACACACACACACACACACACACACACACACACACACACCTATAACCGAGACAACTGCCACAGACTTTTATAAAGAAAAATTGTTTTAAATATTAAGCTCCTTGTCCTTGTTTGTATAATCTCTTCGTCCTCTCCTCTGTTCAGCAGCCGTCTGTTTGTAGGAGTGTCGGGAAGTTAACTCGAGATGAAGCCAGATGGATATTTTGGTTGGATTCTACTTTTTCTGGCAGGAAGAGAAAAAGAAAACAGTCCTGGCCGTGTTTCAAATTTAGAACAAATCAGTGGTTTCTTCATGTGAACTTAGAAAACTGCACCAAATATTGTATTATGTAATATACATTTTATAAACTGTAGTACAATTAACTGTTTTACTTGTATTGTCTTTATAAATAACTTAGTTTTCTCTTTTTATTACACATTTACCTTTCCTATTTATATATCTATATATATTTGTTTTTTTAAAACTTTTTTTAATGTATATTTTATTTCATTCTAAAATAGACACTGTCAGAAACAGGTAATTCATGATCAAGTGAAATGTTCCAGTTTGAGGTAATCACATTCAGCTTTAATGAAAATATTAAAAACCAACGTTTGTTTGTTGTGATGTTTTCATTTCAACAGTTAAGACAAATACAGAATAAAGCCTGAAGACAAAACTAAATGCACAACACATTTAGTGACATGACACCACTGGTCACTGGGATGAGGATCTCTGTTTCTAGAAATGTTAATTATGGTTGTTTCGATTGAGTATTTATGTTGATTTATGTTTTCTACCCATCAGCCAGATGGTCTCACTGTTTGTTCAGAGGACACTCCCTCATGGCACAATTAATGTGTGTGTGTGTGTGTGTGTGTGTGTGCCTTCCCCCGGCTGTTCAGAAGCAAAACAAAAGCCTCAATATAGATTTGTAGCCATGTGATCACTGTGGCTGTAGAGGAGGAAGTGTTGGTCAGTGACTTTGGTCCAGAGTGAAAAAATATCTCAAAAGATTTTCTTCATGAAATATAATACACACATCTTCACTGAACCCAGGGGATAACATAAGTGGAGAAAAAAACATCCAAAATACATATTCAATTGTCAAAAGGTCGCTTTAATGCTAATTTTCTGGTTCATATTTGTATTTAGTGTCTCCACTGTGACATCTTTCCATGCTTTAATATTCAAAAAGCTCTTTTTTTTTTAGGTAAGAAACTCCCTCTGTAGGGAACTTTGGGATGTTATCCTTTGCAGACCATTGACATGCACACAAACCTATATTACAGGAGAGGCAAAACAAAAACATAATATTTCCGTTTTAATTTTAAATGTTTTTCCCATTTGCCCTGGGTGTCTTAAAAAGTGAGCTGAAATTTGGTTGGCAGCTTTTCAGACTGTTCAGAGGTGGATGAATTTCCTGATTCAGTCCTGAATGAAACATCGAACACACAGACGGGAATTTCTTAATTTTAATCAAAGTTAGAATTCGTCAGAAAACGTCATGCTTTAAACAGAATACAGAAACAAAACATTGACTTTGTAGCTTAATGTGTGTGAACCTGTGTTGCCTTCAGGCGTGTCCTCTCCAACTCGGAAAATCGAGTGTCTACAAACATGTGGATGTTTAAATGAAAACTGCAGGCGTGCTACAAATGAACGTCTTTTTAATCAAGGCTAAATATTTTACTTTTTTTGCCGCTTTATTAAATCAAAGAGTTATCCACATCTCACACGCTTCTTTAAAATGTCTATTTTTTTTTTTTTGAAAGTTACCAATGTATTTAAATGTAATTTGATCACGCCCTTTCGTACAAAGTATCAATGCTTTTAATGTCGGTTGTAATTATTTGAATTGCCCTGTTGCTGAAATGAGCTGTATTAATAAAGTTGCCTTTCTTTCAACAGGAGAGATTTGATTTTTCGAGTTGTGGAGGACCGCCTGAACGCACCATGAACTGAAATAAAAACAGTTAAGAATGAAAACAAATGCGGTTGCACGATAACTAAAGAGAAGCAACAGAAGCTCTGCGTTCTTCAAACACATCAGATATTAACCAACCTGATTCATAACCAATCTCTCTATGAAAATAAATCTACAGCTTTTTACAGTTAGCTTCTTACACAAGTGTATAAAACATTTACCTGGACATATTTACACGTAGAATGAGTTTTTTGTCACAACAAAGGAACGTCTTGCTGGTTAATTTGACTGAAAACAGTTTATTACACTGGCCTCGATGAAAGCAACTATCAATACTCTTCATCTGAAATGAATGATTACTACCAACAGAGACGAGTATATGAGATTAAACTGAAAGAAATATTTGTACAGGTTACATCTGAGAGCACCGAAACACAAAATGAACCTGTGAGCGGATATTATTTTGTGACGTATACAGTTCCCAAATGTCAAGAACGAAGTAGAAGCTGATTAAAACATTGCTTTTAGGGTTTTTCTTCGTATGTCAGAAAGAGACATTATGCAGAAAACAATCAAAAGCACCGATAAAAATCTAGAAAAGTCGAATAATATACCTAAAACCTGAAAATATCAAACGAGAGAAAAAAGGAAAAAAGGAAGAGAAAATGAAAGAAGTACCGAACTGAGCTCGTTTCCTAAAGAGAGAAAGATGATCCTATATCGTCTTTTATAAATCCTCTATACATCCATCTGTGTGGTTCAGACACACAACGAGGGTCTTGTGTCCGCCAAAAACGAATTTGATGTGAAAATATGGAGCACATTAATGCAGCGATTCCTTTGATATGAACTGATTTTGCAGCGAATTGTCACTAAAACAATCTTAAAACACATGATTGTTACAACCAGTTAAAACAAAATGGTGAAAAAGGCCATATATTGTCACCTAATGGGGACCTCTGTAGTCAAGGGACTATAAAAAAAACTACATTTCCCACAGCGCCATCCCTTTAAGAAACACAGATAGTGTGTGGAAGACGCCGTCGAGACACAGTTTTTAAGCGTTAACATTACACAGAGAAAGAAGGACAGTCTCATATATCTCCATCTTACTAGATTCCTAAAAGCAAAACAGGTATGAACCGTCCCTTTAACTACATTTTACAAAAAATTATAATTATAGCCCGTTCCAACAAGGATTTAAAAATGGTGACACTTTGCTGCAAAATCAATTTAATTTCAGAGGAATCGCCGTGTAACAACATTTAAAAAATCTCTGCCGTAGGAAACTTATAGAAGCGTCGAATCTTCATGTTTTAAAAGAAATCGGCCCAAATCCTTTCAATGTTTTCATGAGCTTTTAGGTCGTAACACAGTTTCTCAGGTTAGATGGTTGCTAGGAAACGGCCGATGCTAACACTACACGGTAATCTGATGCTAATGAGAACACATGCAGTTAAGATTGTAGAACCACCGGAACAGAGAAAAGTTTCCCAAAGACCCGCAAAACAACAGCTCATCAAAATCCATCCAATACTGAAACCTTTCATCTTCACGTTGTTGAACATACGGAGGGACAGTTTGGGAAATGTTGCGGTACTTTTGTGAAATTGAACAGAAAGAAAGCACCTGTTCAGTCACAAAAAAAACGTCTTCATCCTTGTCGTGTTGTAGTGCATCTTCTCGACTGGAAACAAAGCACAGTTTCTCTGCAGAGTCGACTCGCTCCACGACTCGATCTCCGCAGGTCTGTCAGTCGAGTGATCGCCCGTCAGTCAGTCCGTCTGCTCCTATTGGCTAGCAGAGGCTCGCAGGAGTTAAGGGGTCAGGGGTCAGGGAGGGGAAAGAGTCAGCGCCAGACGGACAGATGTCTCACAGTGCACAGGTCACACAGCAGCCGCCTGATTCGCTGCTTGAGCTGCGGGAGGCGGGACAAAGGATCCGGAGGCTCGAGCTCACCGGAGTGATCCAACCACGACTCCAACACTGCAGAGAGAGAAACATGTGTCATGTGACCGAGAAAAGAGACAGAAAATCCCGCCATTATCTGTAACAACGCTTCTTTTGACTTTGTTAATGATAATAATCAGAATCAGAATACCTTTATTAGTCCCACAGAGTTTACATTGTTACAGCAGAAAAGAGCCAAAGACAGCTAAATGTTACGGCTCAGACGCGTCCCAGAAGCGTCTCGGCTCCGCTAAAAATAGGCGGCTGGTCTATTTTTGACGCGAGACGTTGCATAGCGCCGAGCAGGAAGTGGAACGTTCAGAGCATCCAGTCAATCCCCAAAATAACCTAATTTTGCAGACCCTATCCCTCCGTAGTCTTTCAAGTAGGAGGAGGAATGCCAGCGTTCTCCTCCGGTTTACAGGCACTGTGTAAATTATATATATAGAATAATTATGATGATGAATGCATTTTTTTTACCACTAAAATACAGCAACACATCTTTGATTCATGTCGTTTATAACTGGACTATTACAATTATTATTAACTTTGTCTGTACAAAGTAGCCTGTCCAGGAAATATGCCCAAATCAACAAAAACTGAGAGCCGGCAGGCAAGACGCTCCGCTTCTGAAACGCGCCCGGTGGGGTTTCACGCTGTAGGAGGTCAGAACAAAACCGGGCGCAGCCGTAACGCGGCGCAGACGGACCCAGGTAAGAAGCATGCATGTGTGTGTGTGTGTGTGTGTGTGTGTGTGTGTGTGTGTGTGTGTGTGTGTGTTACCGTCCAGCTCCCGCTCTATCAGGTCCATCCTGGCGCTGATCTGATGGTGCAGCGTCTCCACGTGCTCCAGCAGGTTCAGCTGACACTCGGCCTCGGACGCTGGACGAGGCTCCGCAGTGTGTGAGTGTGTGTGGCTCTCTGTCTTTATGCGGGGCGGTGTGTCTGTGTGTGTCACTGAGTGAGCATCTGCTGTAGCATCAGCTGCTCTCATCTCCACATCTTCAAGCTTTATTTCCTACAAAAACAGACAAAATTTGTTTCATCAAAGGAAACCATCACAGAGACAATCTGAAATAAAACAACCTGGAAAATGAAGCAAGAAGTGTTTTTTAAGATGTGATGGTGAGATTTCTGAATGCAATGAAGATGAGTGATGGTTATACTGTAGATGGATAATAAGTATAGGAGGAAGAAGTGAAGATATGGAGAAAAAGGGACGTTCTTTGTGATAAAAGTAAGTCCTCCGAAGCTCTCTCCATAGCCCTCACACTCACAGAGCATTAGCAGGTATAAATAGTTCCACATTTTCAAGCAGAAAGCTTCAAACTGGTTTTCAGTGGTCTCTTAGCAACAGCAGGCTCCTGTGAACATGAGGAACAGCTTCTGCTAAAGGTCTCTGAGTTTCTATGAGACAAGCTTTGATTTCTTTTTACACCACCCTTACGTCACCTGAGGTTCACCTAAAATGCCAAGTCATACTTTGTTCATTAAGGCTGGTGCCCCACGGGAACGAAAACGGGTTGTATCTGCATATTTCTCTTGTGTATAGCCCTTTTTGCCGTAACTAAACGATAGAAACGGACCCCGCAAACGATAACGGGTCCAAAGGTGGATAGATCTGGGAACGGAGCTCTCTGGGGGGTCCAACGGCTCCGTGTGATCGCCTCTATACGATCATTTTGTGATAATGACGACGCAATAGCCCCGCCTCTCCCCGCCTCTGCTGCTCACCCCCGCAAAAGTACACTGCACACTGAATTCAGATTATTTATCTTTATCTCGATATGGACATAAACGCGAGTGAAGTCTAATCTGACAGGACGGAGACACGCAGCTCCTGCCGCTGTGATGCAGCGGGAGCAAAACACACACTTCAAGTCAGATCATCACCCTTAGCTATTTTAATTACCTCTCAAACTACCTAAACTAGTTATAAATATGTTTATTTTTACTGTCGGGTCACTCATTACAGGATCAGCTGCTGCATGAGACAGACACTGACGCTGTCAGAAGAGAGGAAAAAGAGACAGGCTCCGTGTATTTGATGATTATATATCATTATATCGTCGTTATTCATTTGTTTTAAAGCTCAATAAATAACAATGAAGACCTTTGACCGGCACTTTTATAATTTTGTCCGGAAGATTTAAACTTTAACACACGTTGACCGGCGAAAAACTCTGCCCGGTTCCCTCGGCCCCCACCACGGTGAATAAACAGAAGCGCAACCATGACAACCATTCTTCTTCGCTGCTTTTTCTGGAGGAAGTTACAGCGCCACGTACAGGCTCGGCATATGTACTGCAGCTTTTTCTAGTGGTTGGATCTAAACGGAGCCGTCTCGCGTGAACAGACACTATCCGGTGTATATTGCGTGTGGACGGAAGATTTTTTGCGATTGCGATTGCGTTAATCCTATGCGTTTTGCCGTATGCGTTCCCGTGGGGCACCAGCCTGAGAGGAGCTAACACAGATAACAGGAGGAGGAGGAGGAGAAGCAGAACAATGGAAGCTGGAAAGGGCAACTCTAAAAGGCAGACATTAAAAACCTGACCTCATAAAATGTCAGCTGTGTGAAGATATTATAAGACACAGCGATGATTGGAGCTAAATGCTAACCTCATTTTCAGGTTCATATTTGTATTTTTTCTACTGGGACATGTCTCAATGCTTTAATGTTCAAAAATATCTTTATTTTCCTCATACTGCCTGTGCTGCAGCATCTCTTTTCACCCCCTGTCTGAAACCAGAGCCCAGTCTGCTCTGATTGGCTAGCTGTCCGGGTCTGTTGTGATTGGTCAACCTGCTTAGAGATATCCCGCCCCTTAGCCTATCACGTACAATTTGTTGGAGCGCTAGCCAATAGAAGCGCGAGTGTCACATTGTTCCTGAAGTAAAGGAACGACACAGGAAAGGGAAAACGACTAAAAGCATGAGGTGGCTAAAAAAGTGTCGGTAGTTTCAAGGAGTACAAGGCAATATTGTATATTTTTCACGACTGCTTTAAATCTGTAATTAAGTTATACAATTTGTTTAAAGTGGACCTATCATGCTATATTTGAATAATATAGTGTAGGACCATAGCTATATAAGGCATATTTATACTTTTTTTTTTTCAAAATACCAAACAGATCATGCATTTTAGCCATGCCTCATTTCGCTCAATTTGACATGTTTTAGCTCTGTTTGTGCAAGGGCTGATTCTGTGAGAACAGCACCATCTACAGGCCTGGCATATGTACTAGATAGATAGATAGATAGATCGTACTTTATTGATCCCAAATTGGGAAATTGTTTTTGTTACAGCAGCATAAAAGGCATTTTACAATAAAACAAAATATACAAGAATAGCGTCTCCAGCGCTTTCGAACGGCAATGGCCGTGGCTGTCTCCTCCTGATTGGTGGAGTTGGCCCAATAGCCGTAGCGCCACTGTCCTGACGTCAGGACAGTGTTCAAATCTGGATCAGTTTTTATCAGATCCGTTGCAGCCCCTTTTTTAGAGATTTGGGTATGGAGGAAAATAGAGAGGGTTGTGTTTTCTGACACTTGGTGAGTTCCCTGGAACACCAGGGACACATATTCATGTATAAAAGACGTACAAAAGTGCATTTTGCATGATAGGTCCCCTTTAAGATTTCAAGGCTTTTATTGTCATTCGAACATAGCTACAGTGTAGTTATGTCGATGAAAATCTCAGGTCCCAGGCTCCTCCAACAGTGCAACACAATAAAACAGATAAGAGAGTGCAAGTAAATACAAATACAAATGTTTACCTCCTGCTCCAGCTTCACCACCACCGTCTGCGTCTCCTTGTCTCTCTCCTCTGATTTCTCCCATGATGCACCTGGTTTCTGGTAGCAGTGCTCGCTGCTCACGTAGCAGATCGAGGTCTCTCCTCTCGGGCTGGAGGCCGACCTGGACCCCTCCTCTCGTCTCCACGGCAACCTCCACAGCTGCAGGTCGGGGTGGGATGGAGAGCTACGGGACAGAAACCAGTTTCTTGAAGTTGCAAAGGAGTGTGAGAAAGTGGACAGGGTTACAACTGTAGGACCTGTCTCTCAAATGCTTTGGACAAGGTTCAACACTGGCTGAACAACATTTGTTTACAGTTAAATGCAAAACAAACATTATGCATGATGTTCAGTAAACGACCAGTCAAGATTGAAGGATCCAATGTGTTTTTAAACGGAGCAGAAATAGAACTAGTCCCCCACTTCAAGTATCTTGGAGTCATAATGGACTCAAACTTGACTTTTAAGAAACATATTAAGAAAGTATCCAATACCATTAAATTCAACTTGCAAAATGTTAAACAAATTAGACCTTTCTTAACTGTCAATGCTGCAAAGTCATACCTCCACTGTATGATTCTATCCCACATTGAATACTGTTTGACAAACTGGTCGTTTGCTTGTGCCACAAACCTGAAACCTATAGAACAGCTGTACAAGAGAGCTATCAAGGTGTTTGACAGAAAGCCAAATTCATACCACCACTGTACCATCCTTGAAAAACACAATTTCTTGAGTTTTTACCATTTTAAGTCTTTTAATAGTCTGTGTTTTTTTTATAAATGTTTACATGGACTGGCCCCCCCCCCCCCCACAGAAACCACACTGGACGCTGCACTAGGTCAGAAACCAGAGGAGACTGTGAAGTCCACCGTAGACGGACCACTTTCTGTCAAAAATGTTCTATCAATTAAAGGCAGCTCATTCTGGAATAGCCTCCCAACTGAGATACGGGATTGTCCCACTCTCAATAGTTTTAAAGGTCAACTAAAAGAATGGTTGAGAAACAAACAAACGTGCAATCACCGCTAGATGCACTTTAACACAGGGGTATCTCCTCTTGCACTTGATGTAGCACTTTTATCTTCTCTTGCACTTTATATGTCGTAGCTGCTATAGTGTACTGCCACGTGGTTAATGCTTGTATGCTGCTCTTGATCTTTCTGCATATCATGTATTTATTTTGCTATGTATGTATATAAATGTCATGTTCTTAAATGTTGTATGTGACGGACTACGGATGGAAACTAGCTCAAAGCTAAAATCCGGCATGTTTACGTTTTTAAAGCATTATTTGTTTTAAATGTTCATCAATGTGCATGTCCCTCTTCAAATAAACGATTAAATGAAGGAAAAAAAAGGATCAGATGGTGCTCGCAGTGTGAGAGCAGCAGAGATAATATGACCTGTGTAGCGCACATTCAAACTTTTTAGGAGCAATGCGCTTATGGTATAGATGTGGCGCATACTGTACATCTTAGTTCCTACTCTTTTCCCTCAACCTATGCTAAGGGAGTGCATGTACGTAGACATGTTAGTTTAGCTGCTATAGGCTTAGGCTGTCGGGGGACACCTTACTTCTTCCTTCTCTCTGTCTGTACCTGTGTACTCTCATGTTCCAAATAACCCAGCTTCCCCCAAATTTCTTTTTGGTGTCTATCTACGCCGGGATCCTGAGTCGTGGCTGATCCTGTTGCTGTGGTCCTGTGTCCTGGATCCTCTATCCTGAGTTCTGGATTTGAGTCCTGGACTTCGAGTCGTGGCTGAACCGGTCTCTGTGGTCCTGCCTGACTCTCATCATACTACTTCCCTGATGGCTCCCACAGGATTGTTGACATCCTCGTGGATTCATCTTCTTATTATAGACACATGCATTTCCAAACATTTGGTCTACCTATGCTGTAAAATGTATTATCTTTTCAATTTACACACGGCATCTATTGCACGTCTGTCCGTCCTGGGAGAGGGATCCCTCCTCTGTTGCTCTCCCTGAGGCTTCTCCCATGTTCCCCTTTAAACTGTGGGTTTTTCTCTGGAAGTGTTTCCTTGTACGATGTGAGGGTCTAAAGACAGAGGGTGTCGTATTGTCATACTGATATTCTGTACAAACTGTGAAGTCCACTGAGACAAATGCAACATTTGTGATATTGGGCTATATAAATAAACATTGATTGATTGAAGGGAATCCCAGCGGTTCTCTGTGACAGCGACTTTGTCCATGCTTTAGCTACTGTAAGTCTCGGAACAATTGTCAGACTTCAAGCTTCAAAACAAACAACACCACACGCATATTTGTTTTATCTCCCCCAAACTACAGGTAAATACTATTCTTTTCAACTATAATTGAACTAATCTTGATCATAGATAGATAGATAGATAGATAGATGGATAGATAGATAGATAGATAGATAGACAGACAGACAGACAGTGGGAGTTTAAGTCCAGTTATCCTGGTGTTGCTGTACTCACTGTAGCAGGCTGACTTTGAGCTGCAGGCCTCTGAGGACCTGATTGAGACCGTGTGTGTGAGCCAACAGGCTGCTGGTGTGTGAGATCTTCGAGGCGTTGACCTCCGAGTAGTTCTCCTTCACACACGACAGGCCGAACATGTGACCAGATATCAGCAAATCAGGCTCCGACAGGAAACGCTGAGCCCGCCTCCACCCTGACACACACACATAAAAAAAGAGCAGTTTGTCAATATCACTGTAACTGACCGTCTATGTAGCTGTCGTTGCACTTTCAGTTGCAGCCAGTATTTTATCGCTTCTATGAATTGTCTTTGGTTTGTGTGTTTGTTTGTTTTTAACTATTATGTGTTGAATGCTTACGTGAAGCACTTTGAATTGCCTCTGTGTCTTTGCTATACAAATAAACTAACCTTGAACCTTGTCATCACTATTCATAAATATATATATCAAAACACATTAGCCCTGTTTTTCTGAACTACGAGATTATTATCTTATGTTCTTGAATTAAATGATCAATTTACTTGATTAATCTTGATTTCACAAACGGAAACAGTAAAATATGAAATGCATAAAAATCCCCCCTAGTTTGTAGTATACGGAAAATAATACTTTTAAACTGTAACATTATTTAAACACGAGCATTAAAGGGTCAAAACTCTAAAATGGTCAGGAGTGAAGTTGGTAAAAATATTTTACTTAGTGAAAGTAGAAAATAATATTAATATATATTTTTATGGCATTTCTTTGAGGTGTAATTGTCCTCAAATGACCACAGAATCAGGCTTTAAGGTTAAAAGCCACGACAAAGTGAGATTGATTGACAGCTGTCTGATACACTGTTGCTGCACCAATTCTCACATGATGTATGGTGACCCAACAAACCATTTCAAAACCTCAGCAGGAGTCTCATAATCCGGCGAAAGGGGAAACATCTATGCTATGTACAAAGTTACATTTGTTATTATGCTTCATACAAACATATCTTGCTTTGAATTTAAATTGCACTACAGCAGGGGTGTCCAAACCTTTTTCACGAGGTCCACATCACTAGAGATATTGTGCCTTATCAGTTCAGTTATAAGTTAGCAAAATCAATCAAATGTTGGTAAATTATGCTTGTGAGTGTTATCAGCTCATCCCTTAACACAGAAGCTCAGATTGATTATAATAAGGGGAAATATGAAGAGTGTATTTCAAGCTTGTTATGTAAACAAGTCATTGGGCTTTTGTCTTATCAACTAAGATATGTTAGGAAATGTTTCCAACTTTAATTGACTGAATTTATTTGAAAAGTGGTCTTATTACCACATGAATACTACTGTGTAATATATTTGTACATTTATAGTTAAGAAGTACAATATAAGACAAGCAGAAGTTTCATTTGTGGGCAATATTCCATTCTACTTTTTTAATTTGCTGAGGGCCGATTCAAATTGGTCCGCGGGCCGCATTTGGCCCCCGGGCCGTAGTTTGGACACCCCTGCACTACAGTTTCTTAGATTTAATACCATATATTTATTATAGCGCTTTTCAATGACTCAAAGCGCTTTACAGATACACATTACACATACAGATCATACATGTAATGGTCATGTACTGTGGACAATACCCACAGGAGCAAGTTCAGGTGAAGTGTCTTGCCCAAGGACACAACGGCTTTACAGACGCAGCGGCGGCGGGAGCGGGTTTCGAACTGGAGTTCCCCAACACCCCCTTGATCTGATGATCAAACGCACAGCCCACTGCGCCACTCCGCCCCCTAGAGGGTCTGGAGCCCATAGATTTGACTCCAGACCAAGTCATTCTTATTATATTTTGAATTATGCCAACTTGCGTACAGTTATGTGAACAGTATAGAACAGAGAGCTCCTACCTGCAGTGTGTCTGCAGTAGTAGCAGGTGTAGTTGAGCGGGACGTTGTCTTCATATAACCCCATACAGGTGCCATGCTGCCAACACAGACACGACTCACACTGCAGACAAACAGACGGAAACAAATTCAATGTCACAAATCCATCACTGTGTTAAGAATCAATTCATAACTTACATGCACCGGGAAAAAAACATTACAGCAATCCATAACTGCACTGGAGAACAAACGTTCATTTAAAACATGTTAGGAATATTTTTGGTATTAAGGTATGAACGAAGAGCGTCGCATGTACAGCTCAGGAAGTATTTATGACTTCATTTTATTCAGCATTCTCTAAACGTTGTCTTTTATTAACTTTAAAAGAGTTGATAGTTGCAAAATTAAATAACTAAAACCACAGCTAAATGGAAATTATTATAGCAAATACAACAAAAAAAGGAAATCCATCTACCTCCCCTAGACATGTATTGTATTTCTATTTAAATGCGAAAATTAAACACAAAAATTCAATATCTATTAAAGCGTGAAAGGTTTATTCGTAAGACAGACTTGAAAAATGTTTTGTAATGAAGGAAAGACATTTTTTTTTTGGATTTGTATCTGCTCCTGTTGTAAGATGTGTGTGTGTGTGTGTGTGTTGTGTGTGTGTGTGTGTGTGTGTGTGTGTGTGTGTGTGTGTGTGTGTGTGTGTGTGTGTGGTTGTGGTTGTCTCACCTGGATCATGAAGTCGTTCTCCTCGTCCACCTCGCACACACACCTCACGACCTCACACTCCTCCGTCTCCATGGCAACCGGCCAAGAGGAAGTGTCCTCCCCGCTCTCGGCCGTCAGCGTGGTCCAGTCGCTGCCGTCGTCCGCTGAAAGAGAGGAGCAGACGTTACAGATCCAAAACACACCGGCAGCTCACGTCCGTCCGTCCGTACGTTCAGCGGCTAAATCCAGTGTCCACCTTGTGTGTGTGTGTGTTCCTGTTCGGAGGAGAGCTTCACTGCGATCCGAGAGCGGTCCGAGTTCTCTTCGTCACTGCTGCCGTGTCCTGATGAGAAGAAAAATAACAATAAATCCTCACATCAGCGCATAGTCATTATTGTGTTTCTCTCCATACTACTCATCATTTGTTGTTTTGTCTGTCTGACTGTTTTATTTGTTTGTTTGACTCCGGTCTTTTCTGTAAAGCGACCTTGGGTCCTCTGAAAGGCGCTATATACATTGAAGTTATTATTATTATAATAATACACAGATTAATCAGCTGAGGTTTCCAACTGTATTCAAAGTCTATACTACTGTTTATGCCCATATATACTCTTCATACTGTATATTTAGCTTGTTTTGATATGTTTATACTTATACTATGCATTAGTCAGCACTTTAAAGAGGCCCTATTTTGCTTTAAGGGGTTTATTGCTTCTTTTGCACTTTGTGGTTAGATGCTTACTGCATTTCGATGTCTCAGTACTACTGTGCCATAACAATCAAGTTGATAATCTTATCAAATCTAATTTAAACGCTTATGAACACGGTCAGGAGATGCAGGAAAACCCTGAGTACCGCCTCCACATGTTTACATTCCTTTAAGCTCCTGTCACACTGTCCCAAAATTAACACCGGATGGACACACGAATATGGAATTGTGAATTTCGCACGAAGATGGCCCCGAACCACACACGAAGGCAACATTTACATTACATTTAAGACATACAACTGCAACGAAAGTAACAAAAACAATGTAATATCCGTTTCAGTTTCACAGAAGACAAATTGGGTTATTTAAATAATATGTTTACATGATTTTGATGTGCAATAAAACAACCAGATGGACACACGATAAAGGAAATGTTCAAATTCGGCTCTGATCGTAACAACATCGGGCCATTCGTGAGGGCATCTTAAGCCATCGTATGACCGCCGGTGGAGTTTCTCAGGCTCCGGCAGCAACTTCGTGAGCGGTGGCAAAATCTTTGGCATACCAAAAAATTGCTGAAAGAACTGCGAAGGTTCATTTTCGTGTTGAATTCGTGTGTCCATTTTGCCCTTCGTAAGGCACTCGTGAGGGCATCTTGTAAAATCGTGTCATCTTTGTCTGATCTTCGGTGCCATCGGGCATTTTTCGCCCTGATTTTTTGGCATGCCAAAGATTTTTCCACCGCTCACGAAGTTGCTGCCGGAGCCTGAGAAACTCCACCGGCGGTCATACGATGGCTTAAGATGCCCTCACGAATGGCCCGAATTTGAACATTTCCTTTATCGTGTGTCCATCTGGTGTCAATTTCGGGACAGTGTGACAGGGGCTTTAAAAAATGCAGTAGGCCTGCCGAACAGCACTTTTGTCTTCCTGGTGTTTTATTTATTGTTGTTCTTGTGTAGCAAAATGGACAACTCCATTTCATAGTGCAATCCTGTGTTGCACAATGAACCCCTTGGAAATGTGTACTCTTTATCTGAGTCATAACTCACTCAAATTTGTGTTTGAATTCAAAGACCAACCACCCAAAAAAACATTATGTTATTCAGAAAAAACACATTTCCAATGAGACGTGGAATTGAGGACATTTTCTGAAGACTAAGAACACATTTGAAGCTTATCGGTGATCGATGAGGTAACAGACGCTCTGGTGCTGCACTAGTGTTAGTAAAGTCGTATCTTTATCTCTGTGTTTCCTGTACATAACGTTGTGGTTTGTAATCGTCTTAAACACAGTCCAATAAAGCGAGTCATGCGTCGGGTCTGTTCACTGACTCTCACCTGGCTGACTTTTCTTCTTCTTCTTCTTCTTTTTCTTCTTCTTTAGTTTGACCCGAAGGAAGTTCTTCCTCTCCTTCCTCTCCTGTTCTACCGATTTCTCCCCCTCTTCTTCACGCTTCACTTCTGCTTAGAGACGGGTGAGAAAGAAAAGTCATTTTGCTGAGTTGTGAAAGCTGAATCTGTTTTGATTAGGGCCCGAGCACTGAGAGAGTCGGAGCAAAGGACCTTTTGAAGTTGCTAGCATTATTCTTATTATTCTTTTTATCCCAAATGAATTGCGTTGTTGAGGACTTTAGCATGCTTTAAGCTGGAGATGTTTTGCCCACATATCAGGACTCAGCTCTATAGCGCCCACTACAAATGTACTAAAGAGCAGCCCCTCATTGTGCTTCATCTACTAGTCTGAAATATTGGAGGTATATGTGGCATGGTGAGAGGCATATCCTAAACCCAACAGGAAGATGGACATTTTCAATTGTATGTGCGACTTTTGGACAGTTGTTGCACTTTTTTTGAATGGACTACTCCTACAGTTGTGATCAGTAGCATCTTAACCCTCCTATTGTCTTTGTCCCCCCCCCTTACTTTGGTGTTCGCGGTCAAATTTGACCGGTCCTGTTTTAACTGCTATTACATTAACACAAAAACCATTAATCATCACCACATTTCATTTAACACCAAACTGTACATATTGTATCAGACTACTGGTATACATGAAGAACTGCAGTAAATATACAAAGAACAGACACTGAACATGTATTGCGTGAGCCAGGTGTGATCCATGTGGGGGGATGGGCACATAAGAGCGGGAAATGTGTCAAATTGTTCTGTGTGTGTGTGTGTGTGTGTGTGTGTGTGTGTGTGTGTGCCAGGTGTGATTCACATGGGGGGATGGGCACATAAGAGCGGGAAATGTGTCAAATTGTTCTGTGTGTGCGTGTGTGTGTGTGTGTGTGTGTGTGTGTGTGTTTGTGAGTGCCAGGTGTGATTCACATGGGGGGATTGGGCACATAAGGGGGGACACACATCTAGAGTGTGTGTGTGTGTGTGTGTGTGTGTGTGTGTGTGTGTGTGTGTGTGTTTGTGAGTGCCAGGTGTGATTCACATGGGGGGATTGGGCACATAAGGGGGGACACACATCTAGAGTGTGTGTGTGTGTGTGTGTGTGTGTGTGTGTGTGTGTGTGTGTGTGTGTGTGTGTGTGTGTGTGTGTGTTTTGTCTGATCCGGATGGTTACTAATTCCTTTTCTTTATGGCGGTCACCATGGGTGTTACAAAGTTGACTAAATCATCCAAAATCCAATGAAAGTGGTGATCAGCAATTTTATATGTTCAAATGTCTACTGTGAAGGATATCATAAAGCCTTAATGCAATCGAATGTAAAACTAAAAAGTTATGATTGATGAAAGTAGTAAATCGGTCAGATTTGACCCGAAGACAACAGGAGGGTTAAGACCATGAGGATCAAAAGTGATAGTAATCTTTCTGTTAAGTGAAACGTCCTGGCTGTAACATGGCGGCCCTTTTTAGACACTCGCCATGACACTGAAATATCTTGTATTGCATAAAATCTCCAACCATTATGTACATTTTCAGAGATATGGCTTCTAGGCAGAACTGGTGTTAGGGCTGCCGGGCTGCCGGGCTGCCGGATTGCTGCCCCCCCCCCCCCCCCCCCCCCTCTGTAACTTTGGACCAGGGATGAAAACTGACACTGAAATCACATTGTTGTTACCTCCTGTTTGAACAATCAAAAGCAATTTACTCTGAGAATAACAAGTGCTTAAGATACTTGAAGTACATTTAACTGATAATACTTCTGTACTTATATCATTCTGAAATTGGTCATTGTGCAGAATGAGTACTTTTTCTGAGTATGTATTGATACTTGATGTACTTCTACTAAAGTATATTTTTAAATCAGTACTTTTACTTGTAATGGAGTATTTTAAAACCATAGTATTTGTACTTTTACTTAAGTCAAGGATCTGAGTACTTCTTCCAAGGCTGCCAAAATGTAAGCCATACACATTTACAGAGTCAAAATGATCTACAAATAAATGCTAGTGAGGCATATGGATAAAAATTACACTTTTAAAATACCACATTTTAACCTTGCATTGAAAGGGTTTGTTGTTCCTACCTGTTGTTGTTGTTGTGCTGGGCTCTCTGTCGTCACGGTGACAGATGCTGTGCTGGTCCTCACTCTTCCTCTCCGACAGGAAGTCTCTCCCCTGAGAAGACGACCGCTTCCTCCTGAAACAACAGCAGTGAGTGTTATACACATCTGTCCTCGAGCACAGAGAGAGTCGGAGCAAAGGACCTTTTGAAGTTGCTAGCATTATTATTTTGATTTTTATCTGAATTGAGTTGCGTTTTT
This sequence comes from Trematomus bernacchii, assembly GCF_902827165.1. Lineage (NCBI taxonomy): Eukaryota > Metazoa > Chordata > Actinopteri > Perciformes > Nototheniidae > Trematomus > Trematomus bernacchii. The sequence goes on from NW_022987565.1 coordinate 1,428,530, forward strand.
GAGGACCTTAGCATTCTTTAAAGCTGGAGATGTTTTGCACACATGTCAGGACTGGGGAAAATGTCATCAGCTCTATAGCGCCCACTACACATTTACTAAAACGCAGCCCCTCGTTGTGCTTCACCTACTAGTCTGAGATTTAGTAGGTATATGTGTGAGAGGCATATCGTAAACCCAACCAGAAGATGGCAAAAAGCGGCGAAGGGGCTCCTGCTCTGGGATTTGAACCTGCGACTCACCTCGGGGGCTCCAGCTGTTCGCCCAGCTGTTCGTCCAGATGCTGGTCGGAGTGATAATACTTGATGTGGTAGTGCAGCAGACTGGCCTTCCTGAAGGACTTCATGCAGCCGGCCGACGGACATTTGAAGGGGTTGTGGTCCAGTTCAATGGAGAGGATGGGAGGGGGCTGGTTCTTTATCACCCTGTACACTGAGAGAGAGGAGAGGGGAGGAGAGGGGAGGAGAGGAGAGGAGAGAAGATGAGAGGAGAGGGGAGGAGAGGAGAGGAGAGGAGAGGAGATGAGAGGAGAGGGGAGGAGAGGAGAGGAGAGAAGATGAGAGGAGAGAGGAGAGGAGAGGAGAGGAGAGGAGAGGAGAGGAGAGGAGAGGAGAGGAGAGGAGAGGAGAGGAGAGGAGAAGAGAGGAGAGGAAGAAGAGAGCGTTTGTTAAAAAAAAACATGTAAGTATAAAATGCAAAGTAAGGTTTCATGAAAGTTTAAGATGCCGCACTACAGTCAATTTCCTTAAAATGTGGGACATGGGTTTCTCCATGGCAGCGCTCTTTAATGGCGCATTTCCACTGCAGCGCGTAGCACGGTTTAAACGTGCCGTGCCAAACCCGGCTTGTTTTTGGTTGCGTTTCCACTAGGGGTAGTTCCGGCTAACGGGTACTTTTTCACCGTTTTTCTGGCTCTCCAACATCGAGGTTCTTTCCGGGCCAACAACCGGGCTGAGTCGGGCTGAATGTGCTAAACTAGTGGGAGAATCGCTGGCACTACAACAAAATAACATATTTTACTGTGATTTAATTGTACTTAATTAATTGTTTCAAAATGATGCCGAAGTAACAACATACTGATACCGGTTAGTAAAAACCATGAATTAATGCTTTGAAAAGTCTGCAGATAGACGGCAGGCGAAAAACCTTTTAAAATGCGTGTTTTCTGAATGGAGATCGGCTAAGCTAATGTTGTATAGCTTCACACTCACAACAACGGCCTATACAGACATAAATAAAGCAGCGACTGTATTCGCCATGACACAGGCAGTCTGTGGTTTGTACTTGTTTAACTTGTGTCTAGTTTCTGAACAGATATGAGGAGCTGTGAGCTCTGAGTGCTAACAGATAACGGCTGATGTTGGTTTTGTGTGGTTCGCATTGAAGATGACGTCACGGCTCCGCCTACACTGCGTTACTATAGTTACTGCCCCAGCTACTAAACTGTAATGGAAACGCAGCATAAAGTGAGCCTGGCCTACCAAGGCCTAACTATACCGTACTAAGCCATGCGAGGCCCTGCAGTGGAAATGCGCCATAAGAGACTAAATGTAGGTCTGAGTGTATTAATCCAATGGGAGAAGTAAATGAAACACATATAATGACCAATGACGCTATCTTTACTTATAGAACATCTTTGGTTTAATAGATTTACTTGTTTGGTACACACCAATTCACAGGGTGTTATTTTTAGTGATGAGTGCTAATTCTCTCACAGTTTCCAGGGAGACTGTGTGAGAATAAGAGAGTATGTTGATTGAGTGGAGGTGCTAGATTTGAACAAATGAAGTCAAGTTCAAGGTACAAAAAATATAAATAAACTGGGCTGAGCACAAGAAACATTATCCAAGATATTCTCTACCACTGACAAAAAGGTAATCCCAGTGGCCTCAATATCCTTTTGAAACATGTATTATGTTTTTGAACTTGGACCATGCATGAAACCAATATTATTAATAGTTATAAAGCCAGATTTGAGCTTATAGCTCATTTCCATCTGCTGTTCCAGTGGAGGTAGACACATGACAAACGTCAAGCCCTTAATACGTTACATATTCTCTATCACACACTTATACAGAACCAAAAAACAGATCTTTAACACACATTTTTCATTGGAACTATATTATTACAATTCACTCACCGTATTGTATTAACTTAAAAAATTATACACATCTATTTTAAGGATGTGTACAGAATGAGCGATAAACCTTAATAAATAATAAGAGGTAAAGGCAGGACTTACAGTGCTTAAAGGTGGGGTAGGTAAGTTTGAGAAACCGGCTCGAGAAACACTTTTTGTTATATTCCATGGAATGCTCTTAACATCCCGATAGCAATGAATATCTTAAGTGCTTTGACAACAAATCCATAAAGTCATCTGTGGAAGCCGTAGTACTGTAAAAAGCACGACCAATCATCTGAGCCGGCCCGGCTAAAATAACTGGATGGCCTACCTGCCTGTCAGCCTTCCATCTGTGCACACACTTATCTCGTGCCCTCATTGGCCATGTGCGCGTTCGTGTGTGTTGGAGGAGGGGCTCTGTAAGGAAGGGGCAGATTTTTTCCGGCTGTGTATTTTCAACTTCTAGCGCACTCGAGCTGGTTTCTCCAAAATTACCTACCCTACCTTTAAGCCCTTAAACTTAAATTGTGTACATGTAGTGTTTATGAGGCGCATAATAGTTTGTCTATTAACTTACGTGGCTCTCTGCTGAATCTGTGAGTGGTGGGCAGGTGGGACTGACGCTCCAACAGGACGTCTGCAAAGAAAAGACAATCGAACAATCAAAGAGAGCGCGCTGTTATAGGGGCGCTGAAGAAATATACATCGGTTATATAGCAGACGAAATGGGGCATTAGCATCATAATGGCAGCACAAACCAGCTGCGTTAAAGTCTGTTTTGTACAACAAAGTTAACATCGTATGCATCAAATCACGTCTCAATCGTGCTGCTTCTAAAATCTGCTTCCCTCTCACTTTAAACACAACTCTAACATCTGAGTTCTTATTTTCAGGCCAATGGAGTAATTATTCATGTCTGAAACTCTCTGATGTTTACCTCTGTCGCAGGGGGCGGAGTCAGGGGGAGCAGGGGGGGCGGAGTCAGCTGTGATTGGCTGACTCTGAGCTCCACTGCTTCTACCTGGAAGAGGATTAGTTCATTAGTTTTAGTTAGAAGTGTCTGAAACTTGGATTAGAGTCATCATCCATACAAAAATAAGATACAGACTTATTCAAATAAAAAATGAAAGCTTTGTAGATCTTTTTATTTTTAACTTACCTTCATCTGTTTTCTTCTTTGCTGGTGGATGGGAGGATGAAGGTTCTGCCTTCCTCTCCTCCTCTTCATCTCCTTCTTTCGTTTCTGAGGTCGTCTCCTCCTTCCTCTCCTCCATTTCTTCCTCCTCCTTCCTCTCTTCGCCCTCCTCCTCGCTCTCACCTTCCTCCCATCCCTCGCTTCCCACCGCACTCTTCTTAGGTCTGGACTTCTGTGCCAACACACACACACACACACACACACACACACACACACACACACACACACACACACACACACACACACACACACACACACACACACACACACACACACACACACACACACACACACACACACACACACACACACACACACACACACACACACACACACACACACACACACACACACACACACACACACACACACACACACACACACACACACACACACACACACACACACACACACACACACACACACACACACACACACACACACACACACACACACACACACACACACACACACACACACACACACACACACACACACACAATTATGATTAGGGGAGTTTTGAATTGGAGCAGACAATCAGATGCGGACCAATAGGAGTGAAGCATTACTTACTTCCTTGAAGGGTTTGATCTTAGTGGGCTTCACAGTCAGAACCACGCCGTCATAGAAACGCACTTTGTAGGAGTCTACAGACACACACACACACAGACACACACATTAGACTAAATATAACTCCAGGTTGAAACTTGAAGTAAACATTTGGGCTAATGTAAGAACTCAACAAAAAAAAAAGATGTCAAAATAGCGATAGTATTTGTGATTGGAGGATCATATTTAATTATTTACGTCCAGTTTATATTATGTCCCACTCCGCTGGCAAGCTTTTGTATTTCCCTTTGAACATGTAATCTCCCATATGTGATGATCAAGCATTTGTGGGATGAGAATCACAGCTGATGGTGTAGGAGTAGGGCTGCTCAATTAATCGTATTTGTATCGCAATTACGATTATGGCTTGCAACGATTACGAAAACAATGTAATCGAAATAAAACGATTATTTTTTTATTATTATTATTATTTTTTTTTTTCAAATACATTTTTTTTTTTATTGGTTTTTCAGTTGAATTATTCTTAAAGTTCAGGGTAATCAACTGTTAAAAACATACTGTTGAAAAACATTTTCTCCAATAAATTGATGTTTTCAAAGTAAATGGATAATCGTTTTTAATAATCGTGATATCAATTATTGACCCAAATAATCGAGATTATGATTTTTGCCATAATCGAGCAGCCCTATGTAGGAGGGTCAAAAGTAAAATGTGCCATTATCTCAACAGAATAACCAACTCTCAACATGTCCTCAAACGTCATTTAAACACTGTAGACCTCTTTAATCAATACATTACATTACATTTAGCTGACGCTTATATCCAAAGCGACTTACAATGACCAATTACAGGGACATTCTCCCTGGAGTAAGTAAGGACTAAGTGCCTTACTCAAGGGCACACTAGTGGTGGTGTTCCTGGCGGGATTTGAACTCACAACCTTCCGATCTTCAGCCCACCTCACTATCCATTAGACCACCACTATCCCACCGCAATAGAGTTGTTACTTCACTTTCTCTGGTTTTACTAATTGATTATTTAACTGATCCTTTAACATCAGGTGTGAAGCTGAAGTAGAAACTCACCGTCTTTGTTCACTCTGAGGATTTTTGCCGGGTAGAAACGACAGTCTGTCCAACAAGCCAAAACCTTCGTGCCCGAAACAAACGTCTGAAACAGAAAGAAAAATGAAGACCAACAAAGTAAACGGAGAGGAAGAGGAGGAAAGACTCACACCAAATATACCCGAGTCAATGAAAACCAGACATTCATTTCAGTTAGGAAACAAAGTGGATTCAAGAGAACACCACAATCAGGACTACTGGAACAGAGACTGATGAAACCTACAGATGTGGTTGTTTTATAGAAAAGCTGTGTGTGTTTAAGTTATGAACAGGGCTAGCAGTCAGAGTTCTACCAGAAGATTCACCAAAGTAGTTTGCTCTTAGTTCAGTAGAGCATAGAAGGAAACTTGATTTTCAGTATGCTTAAATGTTACTGTAAAGCACATTTCAGTGGTCAGTGTCAAACTGTGGAATTATTTTGAGGTGGGTGCAATACAATGTATATAGAAAGAATAATTAGACAATATGTCAGGTAATCTGTGAATATTTGTGTATGGCTCGTGTGTTTTACTCTCTTGCTCATGTTTTTGTAAGAAAGTATGGTAGTTATGGTATGCGTAAAGAGAGTTGCGTTGCAGTTGTTGGTCTGTGTTTGTAGCTGCAATCTGACTTTGGGATTTCTTCTCTAAACTCTTTCACACCTACAAATAAAAAAATAACATAAAATATGTATAACTTGATGGTTAAAAAACAGGACTGTTGAGATCTAATCAAGACAGACAGACAGACACACCCACCCACACACACATACACATACCCACACCCACATACACATACACATACAGAGTGTCGTACCGGCTGAGTGCATGGTGGGTTCAGGCCCTGCCTCCTCAGGCTGACTCTCTCCAGCGGCCTCAGGTACGGAGAGGTCCAGTGAAACCATTCGTTGTGTCTCCGGCTCCACTTGCGGAAGTGGACCTGGATCCGCTCTTTCTCAAAGTCAATTTCCTCAATCGTGGCAGCGTACCTGACAGTGTGACAACAGGATGAATGTCTAAAGTCTGAATACTACAGATTTTCTTTGTGTGTGTGTGTGTGTGTGTATGTATGTATGTATGTATGTATGTATGTATGTATGTGTGTGTGTGTGTGTGTGTGTGTGTGTGTGTGGTCCTCACCATTTCTTGTGGCGGTCCCGAGCTTCGAGCTGAGCTCCGACCTCAAAGGTGATTCCAGACCTGTCCGGGGGAGTCTTCATCTGGAAGTAACAGTGAAAATACTATTTTAAGATGTACACTTTCTGCTTTATTGCTGTACGTAAAATGTCCAAGTCATTTCCCAAAATATAAATACACTATAGAATTTGTTCTACAGGTATTGGAGAGTCATTTTCAAGTCACATTTTTTATTTCAAGCTTTGTCTGTTCGTTTGAGCCTGATGTTTTAAAGCTTGTGTGTCTGGTTTTGTGTAAAAGATTAGCATGAACAGTCGTGCTAATGCTCATTGTGCATTTCGGTAAGACCTTTGTCATCAACATGAAGCTGTCAAAGAACAAACTAAGCTATGTCAGCAGAGCAGAGAACATGTTTACTTTGCAATGTTTTTTTAGTTGCTTTAAATACCCTCATGTGCAGAATAGAGAGCAGCATTTGTCACGCTGACTTCAACACATACAACATAGTCTGAAAGTGTCAAAGCCTGTGCAAATCAACCATTGTTTAAGTTCACAAGGGACCAAGTGTGCATTTTTGGAGAACTTCCACATGCAGTTAAATTAATTGAAACTTTGCCTATGTTTTGAGATAATAACATTTAAATTATCAAGTTTTACATCTTAATTTTGATTGACCCAGATTTTCATTCACATTCAATTTTAATCTCATTATACGTTTGGCAATAATGATGCATCTTTAAACTTCATGTGCACAAAAATGGCTGTCACTTATTAAAACCTATACAGTCTATGGTGGTAAAAACACCACTGTCCCCACTTATTGGTTCCCCCTGACTTGCATTCAAACATTTGGGATAGAAACACAAAACACAGCGCTTGGACTTGTAAAACTTAGAGATATTAAATACATATGAGAACAATAAAATCGGGTCAGTATTTTAAAGGCTACGTCGACTATATGACGCTTGCGTGATGACACAACGTAACACAAAACGGTTGAAGCTAAACTTTTTGGTTAAGTTTATCATTGATTGCCATACAAGTAAACCGATAACGATAAAGATAAGATATGCAAATAAAAAAGTCAAAACTCATACAGCAAGTAATGAATGAAAGAAAATATTGTATTTTTGACATTTCTCTTTTTTTTCTGTTAGCTTTCTCTATGAAGAAACCTGATTGGCTCACAGGCCACCGAGGACACCTATTCAGAATTCCTATTGGTCGTCCGCGCTGTCAGTCAGAAAAAAGAGAAACAGTTCCGCCCCTCACTCAGATATTTGACAGTAGCTAACATGCTAATGCTAAGCTGTGTTAGCTCCAGCAAGAGCAGCTAAAAAACACACAATACGATACGCAAAATAGCTTCAAAATATCACGTTTGCTAACTAAGCCTGCATCGGAAAGGAGACCACGATATGTTTGACATTGTTCATTAATCTTTCCCAGTTAAACAGAGCAGTTCTCCTCTCCATTGACTCTGAATAGATCAGCTAACAGCTAACCGTTAGCCTCTGCTGAGGTTAAGTAGCTCAGTGTTAAATGTCAGTGACAGCAGCGAGGTCTGAGTCCTCCAACGAGCTGTCATTGGAGCTGACACCTTTAATAAACTGTCCCCGCTGTTCACATGTCATTATTATCACTATAATGTGTAAATAGGAAACACAAAGCTTGTTTACCTCTAGCGCTACTTGTGCACTGCACTCTCTTCATCACACTGTGATGACCGCACGGCGCATGCGCGAATGGAGACTTTCAGTCAAGGATTTTAAGGGGAGACAAAAAACTCCACCCTGTCCAGACATGTCCAGAAGACAATCTGCATACTGTTTCAAGCATACAAACACAATAAAAACACATGTTTCTGTTGTATTTTAAAAGGTTATGCTGTTGTGCTGATTTCTGATTCGAATTCTGATCAATTGTTTTCTTTGGAATTATTATTTTTATACTATTTTACCATTTTAAATATTGTATTTGTCCATTATTTTATTTATTTAAAGATAAATAAACAAGGAGGCCTGTTAAAGAATCAATGGTAGTCATTTCATTTAGGGAAATGCGGTACTTATTTTTAAGCGTTTCATTTTGAATGATTATTCATTTACACGTTGTTTTTACTGAATTGTATTGAATTAGGAAATACAAATACATATGAAATTATGCATTTTTCTGATAAAATATTATGCGTCTGCAATTAAATTAGACTGCAATTTATGATCCTGCTGCATTTGACTATGTCAATGTGGTCAAAAAGTATCAATGAAACTCATAACAATGGATTTTCTGGTAGGTATGAAGGGTCAAAGACTAATGCCCAAATCACATCTAAATAAATGTTATTTTTGTTAATTGAATGTTGCAATACTAACTTAAATGTTTTATTTTCTCTTACTATGTTTATTGTGATGTAAGAGGTAAAATCATGTCATGTGAAAACCTACTTGGCAATACAACTGATTCTGATTCGCCTTGACTGTAACGTGGGTACAAACCGTAAAACAAATATATATTTAGTAACAAAGTACAGCTGGAGTTATTTTCTGTTTCTGAACTTTATTTTCTGAAAAGTAGATGGATCCCCTTAGCTGCCGCAGACTTTATGTTAAGATAACAAAGATAACATGTTAAGCAGGTTCATTTTCACAACATTTGTAAGCAGTTTGTAAAGATTAACAACAAAGGAAAAATAAGTAAAAATAGGCATGTGCGAAGGAGGATTTCTAAACTATTTTCTGAATGGAAGGTTTGTTCATATAGTAATTTAAAAGACGCCTGGCTCAGTAAAGCAGGTGAGGCGCCAGTCGAGGGTCTCGCTTCAGCCTCTGATCCAGAGCTTTGTACTTGTGAGGAGCTGCTTCCTTGTGCCTGAAAGAAACACACGCACATAATACATGGGCATAATGTTAATAAATCTTCTTTGGCTAATCTGAAAACAATTGTCTGATAATGTAAAAAAAAATGGGGTAACAATTATGAAAATGGGGGAAAACGTCAGAAAATGTCCTTTTAGTATAGTGTGTGTGTGTGTGTGTGTGTGTGTGTGTGTGTGTGTGTGTGTGTGTGTGTGTGTGTGTGTGTGTGTGTGTGTGTGTACAAGTACATTTTCAGGCGTTTCTTGGCGACGTTTATTCGTAGTATTTTCTCGGTACAGTAGGTCTGGTAATCCTTCTCCTGGCCCTTCGTCATGTGGAGCTGGTTCTTCTGGAACGACTGCTGCTTCCTCTGCAGCTCCTGAGTCTCCTAAACACAGATTTTTGAGAACATGTAATAAAGAAACATTTAAATCTCAAAGGTTTCTGTGTCCTGCATTGGATTGATTATGTTTTGGGGGATTTTCCCTTCCCTGTAGTGTGTTGTATAGGTTTTTGTCAATGTAAATGGTCTGAAAAGGCTAAAATCCCTGTGTCCCCTCCCCCAGTTTCCCTCCCACACATCCCCCCCCCCCCCCCCCCCCCCCCCCCCCCCCCCCCCCCCCCCCCCCCCTTGCCTGAAACACCTCCATTGAACTCCTCTGTTACTCCCGTGACAAAGTGACGTGCTTCCATTGGCTAGCCCTCCAACACATTGTACGTGATAGGCTATGGGGCGGGACATCTCTAAGTGGTTGATCAATCACAACAGAGCCGGCCAGCTAACCACTCACAGCAGACTGGGCTCTGGTTTCAGACAGAGGGTGAAATGAGGAAAATAAAGAGCTTTTTGAACATTAAAGAATGGAGACATGTTCCAGTAGAGACACTAAATACAAATATGAACCTGGAAATGAGCAGAACAGTTCTTTTTTTATAATCTTCCCCCATCAGGATCCCAAAAGTAGAGCCACTATCAGGAGTGAACACACTGTTACCTTGAATAAAAGGAACAACATTTTTGGATTTTCTTGGAATCTTTTGGGACAATGCAAGTGCATAAAATATCTAACATACTGTATGTCTAGTCGCTTTTAGAAATGTCAGACCTAATAGTTCCTGCAGTGAAAAAGGGATTTAATATAAGAGTAAAGCCGTGCCCTAACCTTCTCATAGCGTTCCTGAATGAGGTTGGCTTGCTCCACCAGTCTCTGTTTGAACCCGGACAAACAGTCTTGGTGGATCTGCTTGGCGTCTCCTGCGCTCAGAGTCTCTGTGTCGTTCAGCCGGAGGAGGAGAGGAGCCAGGACGTCCTTCTCCTTCTCCTTAATCCACCGGCGCTCCTCCGCATCCAGACGCTCCTGCAACGGCAGAGAAAACAACCCAAGACGTCACCGACACAAACGTTTCTGAAGATCTGTAAGCCTGTTTGATTTATTGAATGCTGTTTTCTGTCTGTTTAAACCCAAATAAAATGTTTAAGTGGATTTAAAATGTGTTTTACATATAGCAAGTATTCTTTTTCGCAGCATGGCTATGGCAGCATGTTGTTGCAGCTCCCGGTGGTTTTATTGTCTTTACCACTTTATTTTCTTATTTGTGCGAATTTTCTTTTGACTATTTCCTTTTTTTCTATTGGTAATGTATCCAAATATATTAACTGTTTGTTTATTTTCTGTAAATTCATGTGCAATTTATTTTTTAAGTGCTGATATATAACAATAAAGTAATGCATTTACTGTATAAATCTATACCTAATTTATTATAATTAGATATGGTATATAGCTTAGATGAGGTAGTTAGGTAGCACTCACATATTTGTACCACAGTGTAACAAGTAAAAGTCCTGAAAACGGTACTTAAGGTAATTATCTTGAATCATTTTAATTTACAAACTGGGTGTCTGTGTCGACATTACCAGGAAAAATCTCAAGCGGTAATCTCTGGGAGGTAAAATCCCAAAACACCTGCACGTTACCGCCATAGGAAACCAAACAAAGCTCTTGAAGACTGTAAAAGTTCAAATGTACATGCATCAAAATATACCCATTTATAGAATGAAAAGTAAAAGTTCCCATTTTGCTGAATTTCACATTTCAAAAACATGTATATATCACGTCAATTATTGAACTATATAAAATTATAATTATTAATGCATCACTACGTAACAGCTGGTGACGGTGGAGTTAAAGGACGACTTAATATACTGCCTGGTATTTAATCAATTATAATTTATCAGTCCATTTATATTTTGTATTGATGATCTCCACATTTAAAAGTAGTCAAAATTAAAATGTTGTCAGAGAAATGTTTACCGCTGAGATGTGGCGGGAAAAAAATTAATTAAAGTGTCTAAAACATTTTCTTAAAGGTAGGGTAGGTAAGTTTGAGAAACCGGCTCGAGATCGCTAGAATTTGAAAATACACAACCGGAGAAAATCTGCCACTTCCTTACAGAGCCCCTCCTCCAACACACACGAACGCGCACATGACCAATGAGGGCACGAGATAAGTTTGTGCACAGATGGAAGGCTGACAGGCAGGTAGGCCATCCAGTTATTTTAGCCGGGCCGGCTAAAATGATTGGTCGTACTTTTTACAGCGCTACGGCTTCCACAGATGACATTTTTTATGGATTTTTTGTCAAAGCACTTAAGATATTCATTGCTATCGGGATGTTAAGAGCTTTCCATGGAATATAACAAAAAGTGTATCTCGAGCCGGTTTCTCAAACTTACCTACCCCACCTTTAAGTAGGGAAAAATGTAATAGGAATAGTCAGATGGGAACCTGACAACCAAGTTATCTGAGTTTCAGTGTGTGTGTGTGTGTGTGTGTGTGTGTGTGTGTGTGTGTGTGTGTGTGTGTGTGTGTGTGTGTGTGTGTGTGTGTGTGTGTGTGTGTGTGTGTCTCACCATTTCCTCTCTCTGGCTGCGGGCCTGGGTCACTCCGCTTGTGGTCCAGGGGGAGAGGTGAAGATGGAGGTCTTCCTCTTCCTGCTCTCTGCAGTCCACGATTTCTTGCACCTACTCACACACTAGTGTCATTAACTGGACTCAAAGTAACAAACACAACCGTGTATTATAAACTTTAGCTCCATTTAATAGCACATTGGGTTTTACTCAGGATTCTGCATACCACGCTGCATTACACTTCATAACACATTCAGGGTTACAAACTCTCCATCAGTTTAGATATAAATCTCTCAGATGGATATTTGTATTGTTTATGTCTGATGTATATTTAAGTTGTTCTTAACCTTTTCATTGCTATTGTACATACTGTATGACAAGAAAACCATTACATTTTCGATTATTGAATCTTATTGCAAAGACATTGTACGGCAAACTAACTTCTTCCATTTCTACAAAGACAGAGGTTTTTGTATGCTGTTCAGATTGTTGACACCCTGAAGGACGTTTTCTAATTTGTGATATTGGGTTATTTAAATAAAAATGGATTGATCTCCATCCATTTAACCTTTCATAGCAGCAACTAGAGCACTAGATCGACACATTGGATTCTTCTAAAGGTTCTCAGGAGCTCGGAGCCTAATCATTTGTTTTGTATTATATTGGAAATACGAGCAAATAGCAGAGGGGCACAAGTGAATTATATTTATGTTTTCTGATGTCATTGTGGAAAAAAAATTAGATCAGGTAAGAAATTACTTTGGGGCGGGTTAAGTCGGGATGGATGATATGAATTTCAATAGAAAAATAGCCCAGAATTATTTGTCGGGAAGCACAGATAGAGGATTAGACATTTTCCTTTTGTCTTATTTGTTCAGGGTTAGCGGCCGCTGAATGAATCTAAATCAGAAAATCCTTTCCAGACATAACCCGGAAAATTAACCCTTATAAAATCATAACCTGCTTAGAGGAGCATGTTCTGTATGGTGGAGGTTTGCACACATTGTTGTTGGTCATTAAAATACCCAGAAGCAACGAATATGATGTGATCCAACCTCTGAATTAGGATAGACTGAGGTTACCTCTTTCTTAGAATTCCTGACTTGCAGAACCACCTCCTCCTCGCCCTTCATCAGAGACATCAGCATCTGGTACAGAGTCAGAGTCTTTAGAGGCTTCTCAGATGGATCCACCTGAACCCCACACAGACACAAATGTTGTTATCGGAGAGTTTATTATCCCAAGAAATTGCTCAGAGACTTTTATTTTGAAAGGCAGTAGGTAGGGTATATCTTAAAGGGGACCTATCATGCAAAATGCACTTTGGTACGTCTTTTATACATGAATATGTGTCCCCGGTGTTCCAGGGAACTCACCAAGTGTCAGAAAACACAACCCTCTCTATTTTCCTCCATACCCAAATCTCTAAAAAAGGGGCTGCAACGGATCTGATAAAAACTGATCCAGATTTGAACACTGTCCTGACGTCAGGACGGTGGCGCTACGGCTATTGGGCCAACTCCACCAATCAGGAGGAGACAGCCACGGCCATTGCCGTTCGAAAGCGCTGGAGACGCTGTAGTACATATGCCAGGCCTGTAGGTGGTGCTGTTCTCACAGAATCAGCCCTTGCTAAAACAGAGCTAACATTTTTCAAATTGAGCAAAATGAGGCATGGCTAAAATGCATGATCTGTTTGGTATTTTGAAAAAAGAAAAGTATAAATACGCCTTATATAGGTATGGTCCTACACTATATTATTCAAATATAGCATGATAGGTCCACTTTAAGGTGTGTCTGTACCTGGAAGCTGGAGACCATGTCGAGTCTGAAGGCCTCTGCCTTCTCTTTGTCTGTCGCCTCTCGAGGTTTGATGAAGCTTCTCTTTGAAGGGATGAATCTGTGATCCTCGAGGTGATAGGTCAACTCGATACGTCTTTCATTCAACAGGAACACTCGCTCCGCCACGTCTTCGCTGGCTGGCTTCGCTCTGTCCCTGCGGAAACGCTCCACAATTTTCTGCATTTTTGCACACACGCGAGATGATACAATTAAAACCCACACGTGAATACAACATTAAGTTGCACAGCGTGATGCATCCTTCAGTAACAAACACAATTCCATTAGATACGTTTCAAATAGAGCTTTTATGTAACTCCTACCAGCACTTTATATAATAAATATTTCTCTCTCAAGCCATTCTTGAAGTATGAGTCCAAACATTGTGTTTTTTCTCCACAGGGGCATTATATATATCTCTAAACTTTCGCCCAAAATGATTAAAAAAACACAATAATGAGCTACATTTATGCACTGAGTGACATTTACCATTAAGAGGCGTGGGTTTAGATGAGTAGGACATTTGATACTTTAGATGTGCTTGACTTTCATTGATAAGAGACTCCACTTGACTTACACTTAGTATGCCTGACTAAGATTTGATAAACTGTTTAGGTTCAATATAACTTTGTTAATTGGGGTATTACTACCGCAAAATGTACCGCAAAAAAGACAAATACTCTTTCTCTTGCTCTAAGAATATGCATTTCATTTGACTTGTGACTCATATCATGGACTCAATTTGACTTGCTAGTGACATGACCATGTGTCTTACTTCCACCTGTGCAATGAACACAGACAATGTAGTCTACTTTTTACCCACTGCAGGGCCTCGCACGGCTTAGTACGGTATAGTTAGGCCTTGGTAGGCCAGGCTCACTTTATGCTGCGTTTCCATTACAGTTTAGGAACTGGGGCAGTAACTATAGTAACGCAGTGTAGGCGGAGCCGTGACGTCATCTTCAATGCGAAACACAAAACCAACATCAGCCGTTAGCTGTTAGCACTCAGAGCTCACAGCTCCTCATATCTGTTCAGAAACTAGACAAAAGTTAAACAAGTACAAACCACAGACTGTCTGTGTCATGGTGAATACAGTCGCTGCTTTATTTATGTCTGTATAGGCCGTTGTTGTGAGTGTGGACGGTCGGAGCATATACTGCGTTAGCTTAGCCGATCTCCATTCAGAAAACACGCATTTTAAAAGGTTTTTCGCCTGCCGTCTGTCTGCAGACTTGTCAAAGCATTAATTCATGGTTTTTACTAACCGGTATCAGTATGTTGTTACTTCGGCATCATTTTGAAACGTGTATTACAATTAAATCACGGTAAAATATGTTCATCTTGTTGTAGTTGCCAGCGATTCTCTCACTAGTTTCAACACAGTCTCACGGCATTTCGTGTTATAGTCACGAAATGAATCTATTGATTCGTGTTCACCAACACGATTTCGCAATTTTTTTCGTGTCACACAGAACGATTTTAAAAGCAATGTAAATAATAACAAATTAGAAGGAAAAAGACATTTAAAATAATACAGATTTAAGTATTCTGACACAGAACGATTTTAGAAGCAATGTATTTATATTGGTAGTATGTTTCGTGCCTGCACCAAATAATAACAAATTATAAGGAAAAAAAGATGACATAAAATACAGATGTCAGTATTCTGAGGCTCTGAGCCCCATTTCTTTTCCTCACTGACAGCAAAAAAACTCAGACATTATACCATTTAAAATAAAAGGGATAGGGTTAGGCTTAGGGTAAGATATTGAGTAAGAACATGTTTTTATGAACCACACAGCTTCTGGTCTTCCAAGACCCGACCGGACAAAAAGACGTGTTGGAGGCACGAAACATACTACCAATAGAAATACATTGCATTTAAAATCGTTCTATGTGACACGAAAAAAATGTGAAAATCGTGTTGGTGAACACGAATCAATAGATTAAATTAATTTCGTGACTAATAACACAAAATGCCGTGAGACTGGGTTACTAGTTTAGCATACTCAGCCTGGTTGTTGGCCCACTTACACCTTTCTACTACCACAAATACTCACTACAGGACCAAATGTGAATTAATCCGCCGTTGAAAATAGTCCCGTACAAATGCACTATTTACCCTGTTTGTTTGATAAAAGTATTTACATAGTTTTGTGTTTTAAAAGATTGCCATTATCAGCAGGAACCAATGGGCTTTGAGCTAAGGGCAACGGACAGAAAGTCAGAAAGACTGTTGTCTTTTCCTGGGATTTCTGGTCATCAAAAACATTGTTTTAAACCAAAATAATGTTCAACTATCCAGAACTCATGGTATAACTAATACAATTATTATAAAATGACCCAAGTGTGTGTTTTTCACATCTTATTTACATATGTTTTACCTCTATTTCTCTGACTTTCAGATGGCTTTCCAAATCTTCTCGTGAAAGCTTAATCTGTGGTTTGAAAACAACGTGCCGGCAGTAGAGGAAGTCCCTGCGGCCCTCGAAGGACTCCGTCATTTCATCCGATGACTCCACCCTCCTCAGCAGATCTTCACCACGGTCACTGCTGAACTCCATCTCACGCTCCGTGTCGGTGCTATTGGATGTGTACCTGTGAACTGAGAATAAAACAAAACACCGACACTCAGGACGCTGACGTAACTCTGAGGGAACGACAGCTACGACTAAAGCCTGCTGGTTCCTGTTCACTGCATATAGAAGCTCATAGGGGATTTAATGAAAATGAAGACTTGAAAATAAACAGGTTATTCCACAACAGCATTCTATTTTAACACATCAACATATGTACGTTTTTTTATTTAAATAAAAAGGAAAATTAAGTAATCCAATATGCACTTTCACATATCCGGCTTTCTATGACAATTATAAAAGTTAAAATGGAAAAGCTGTTGAGCCATAATGAACTCACAGGTAATACTTTACTTTAAAATGGATACATGTTTTTGTTGTTGTTTCTAACACGATTGTACGGCATTTCAGTTAAATGTGTCTTCGGTGGAGTGTTTGGTAGTTTTTGTTGGACAGACAGCAGCACAAAAAGCATATTTACATAAAAGGTGGAAAGGTCTTCCACGTCTGAAGCGCTCTGTGGTGAATTTGTCCACCTCGTTGATCTCCCTCTCCACCAGGTGGTCGTTTCTCTGATGATACAACTCTCTCACCATGACCACTTCAGTGCCTTTCACACACACACACACACACACACACACACACACACACACACACACACACACACACACACACACACACACACACACACACACACACACACACACACACACACACACACACACACACACACACACACACACACCACACACACACACACACACCACACACACACAACACACACCACACACACACACACACACACACACACACATCACACACACACACACAACACACACAATCGCACAAAGGACAAGATTTTTCTCAGATTTGTAGGCACTGTGGTAAAAATACCTTAAAGGTCACCTATTATGCAAAATCCACTTCTTCATGTCTCTTCTACATCAACATGTGTCCCCTCTTCTTCATGTCTCTTCTACATCAACATGTGTCCCCTCTTCTTTCATGTCTCTTCTACATCACATGTGTCCCCTCTTTTTTCATTTCTTTTCTACATCAACATGTGTCCCCTCTTCCTCATGTCTCTTCTACATCAACATGTGTCCCCTCTTCTTCATGTCTCTTCTACATCAACATGTGTCCCCTCTTCTTCATGTCTCTTCTACATCAACATGTGTCCCCTCTTTTTCATTTCTTTTCTACATCAACATGTGTCCCCTCTTCCTCATGTCTCTTCTACATCAACATGTGTCCCCTCTTCCTCATGTCTCTTCTACATCAACATGTGTCCCCTCTTCCTCATGTCTCTTCTACATCAACATGTGTCCCCTCTTCCTCATGTCTCTTCTACATCAACATGTGTCCCCTCTTCCTCATGTCTCTTCTACATCAACATGTGTCCCCTCTTCTTCATGTCTCTTCTACATCAACATGTGTCCCCTCTTCTTCATGTCTCTTCTACATCAACATGTGTCCCCTCTTCTTCATGTCTCTTCTACATCAACATGTGTCCCCTCTTCTTCATGTCTCTTCTACATCAACATGTGTCCCCTCTGTGTAAAGAGACTCTGAAAGTTTCAGGAACAAAGATTCTCTCTCTTTTTGTCCTGATCCATTTATATAAAACCTGTCTGAAAATGAGCTGATCAGATTTTGGCCACTTTATGATGTCATAACGATTGTTTGGCTTGTGTAACCATTAGCCAATCACCAACCAAGGTAACCCCCCCCCCTTATCACCTGAATCTCCTCCTAGAGCACCATTGTGTTCTTTTTAACCAAATATCTCTCAGAGGGGCGTGGGGAGGGGCTCCTTATTTTCATCTAAAGTAACAGACAGAGAATCAGCACTTTTGAAACAGGGCTGAAACAGAGGGGATTATGGGATGCTGCAATGATCTGTTTGGTGTTTGGAGCCAAACACTTCAGAGACATGTTCTGTATATATATGAGACCTGTAATATATTGAAAAACAGTATAATAGGGGACCTTTAAAAGCTTCTTGGGACTGAATTATTGTGTAACCCTCTTACAGTCCAGGTCTTTGTATCTAGTCAGCCGTGTGACCAGGCCGTCTTGACTCAGATAAACTGCAAACTTCTCCAGTTTTGCTTTTCTGTAGCGGATCACCTCCTGTCTCCCCGGCCAACGGCTCTCCAGGTCTGATAAGAAAAGGAGGGGAGGACATTTAAGGAAGATTTACAGCTTCAAGGAACAGTAGCATGTGTTTGGTGTTTGGGAATAAAAATGACAAACGCATGATAAGATATTTTCTCCTCTCGGGAATCCCTCTATTCTGTCACATTTTAACATGTTTAAGGGATTGCCCTGAAGATTTTGTTAAAGGGATACATCAAAATGCTGTTGCTTAAGACAAACAATTTTTAAATACTGGTGAAGGGTAAAAAGGGTTATCATAGGAGAAGGCCATTTTGAATGCAAAGATGGAAAATACAATGGATATTTACAGCTTTTTAGGGTTTTGTCTTTCATGCAGTAAGTTATATAGGTTACACATCCGGCAGTGGCTCAGTCAGTAGGGGCTTGCACTGTGAGCTGTGGGTCGCCGGTTCAAGTCCCCGACCAGACCTAAAAATGGAGTGTGGACTGCTACTTGGAGAGGTGCCAGTTCACCTTCTGCCCTGCCGTGGTGCCCTTGAGCAAGGCACCGGACTATAAAAAATGACCACGTGCCTTTACCTTTGGAACGCTCTGACCACAAATGTTTCTCCTCTCTCATCCCACTGAAAATAATGTAGTGAAAGATACATCAGTCTCCTAACACTCATCCTATTCTATTTGTATATAGTTTACTTCTTATACATTTACATGCAACATTCTCTTTTTGCACAATTGTTATTGTTTTACATCTTATATATATATATGTTGTATTGGGACTGGGTTTTAGGATGTCGATACTGCATATGACAATAAAACCATTAAATGTTGAATATTGAAAAAAAAAAAAAAAAAAAAAGTAGGGGCTTGGACTGTGAGCCGTAGGGTCGCCGGTTCAAGTCCCCGACCAGACCTAAAAATGGAGTGTGGACTGCTACTTGGAGAGGTGCCAGTTCACCTTCTGCCCTGCTGTGGTGCCCTTGAGCAAGGCTCCAGACAACCCCCCCCACTCCCATTGCTCCCCGGGTGCTGTACAATAGCTGCCCACTGCTCCTAGTACTAAGATGGGTTAAATGCAGAGAAGAACTGTCACTGTGTGTGCTGTGCATGTGTGACCATTACAGAGGGCTTCATCCCTCCCCAATATTATTATATAGATTTTATTTTTCTGTTTGTCTTAAATTGAGCATTTCAGACATACTGTAAATGGATTGTGTATGTATGTAAACCATATTTGAAACTTATTTTATGGAATTGTCTTTAATATATTGAGAATGCATTAGTGACAGAGTAAGGCTGGTGATCTGCACGGACTGATGTATAATATTTCACTTTATTAGAACAATACTAACGAAGGTGTGTCGTGTTTCCGTCTGGATGCAGTTCTTGTTCTCTGAACCCTGCCTCTTTAGTTTCATCCCACAGGCAATAAGACTGTTAAACACCTGAACTGTTGAAACAACATCCATAACATTCATCTGGCTGCTACTTTAAAATTATTTATCTGTTTACCTAATATATCAGATTTCAATGACTTGCATAGAGACTCTTATTGCACTATTTCACTTTTTTAAACTATTTTCTTCTTGTTACTATTTACTTGCATTATATTTTTCTGTTTGTCTGTGTTATTGTGTTGCTCTGTTGGAGAAGCCTGTGACACAAGATTTTCATCGGCATAACTACACTGTAGCTATGTTCGTTTGACAAATAAAGAACCTTGAACCTTGAACCTTGAACCTTACAGATGTAATGGCAAAAATAAACAGTTACTTTTGTCACAAACAAACAGGTGTATTGCATGCAGGGTCCCATCATATAATATAGCTCATGTGGAGTAACTGTACCTTTTTTTGAGATATTGACGTAACTGACCCAGGAGCGTGGCATCTCAAACACTCGGAGCTGCTGCTCGTCCTTTAAAACAGAAAACAGCATCATGTAAAGTGCACAAATAACTTTATTAACGGAAAAATCATGTTTCAATTTTAAGTGTTCAATTCAGCCTAAATTGTGGTATTATTATTTCTTCTCACACAGAGTAGCCTACATTGATTATTTGTAATAGCATTGCAGCTGGTTGATGTGTTTGTGCTTGTTTTTATATTAATTGACTATGTAGATATTCTTTTAATTGATTGACAGTTAGGAAAGTATTATTATCCTTAAAGGTGTTTCTTCCTGCTTGTTGCCATCGTCTGATTTAAAACTGCATTTAAGTCGTACTTTTTGCTTTAAAGTAGCAACTACTCATTATTTGCATCATTGATTAATCTGCTGATTATTTCCTTTAATTGCTTGGTCTATAAAATGTTGAAGCCCATTATGGATGTCTTATAAGTCAAAAGGCGAAGAATATAGAGAACCGCAGTGACGCGTCCTAAAACCTGGAAGTAAGTTAGCATTTTAACACGTCCGGTTCCTTCGACAAAAAGCAATGCAATTTCTCCATAGGATTTTGGAAAAGAGCTGGAACTAAGGTCTGTGGTTGAGACACATTGAAGAGACAGATCACGTTTTGTTCTACGACATTAAATACATCAGCAGTGACCCCGCTGGTGATTTTTGAAGAGTTTACGTGTCTGAAAAACGATGGTTGTTAACATGTGGCTGAATAGGACTACAGAAGTTGAGGCCGTTTTACGTCGTTACACCGAACACGTAAACACTCCCGCTAAGTTTGTTTGCCGTGTTCTGCTTGAAAGCAAGTACCTGCCTCCTGCAAACTGTTCAAACAAACACTTCAACTTGTATCATTTAGAATCTGTATGTTTGAATATGGATCTTAAGTTGGCGTGACATTGAAGCAGCGACCGTGCTGTAGTTCGTTTATAGCATAACGTTAGCATTTTGCTTCTGGCGACTAGATTTATGATTAGAAAATGATAAAAGTAGGGTAGACATGTGGAGATTATCCGGCTGAACAAAACGTGATCCGTCTCTTAAATGTGTCTCAACCACAGACCTTATTTCCAGCTATTTTCCTAAATCCTATGGAGAAATTTCATTGCGTTTTTGACGAAGGAACCGGAAGGAGTTTACTTCCGGGTTTTAGGACGCGTCACTGCGGTTCTCTATTTAGTATAAAATAAAATAAAATCAAGGGAAAAAAACAGGAAATCTCTATATTTGAGAGGCTGAAAACATTCTCCACTATTTATACATATATAATTACTTTAAGGATTAATTGATCAATAAAATAGTTGGCGATCATTATTCTGTCAATGGTCTAATCAATTAGTTAAGTTATCGTTGCAGCTCTACTTGAAAGTAAAAATACCTACTATCAAATCAACTACAACTACTGTACATATGGTAAGGGTGTAAACACGCACGCACGCACGCACGCACGCACGCACGCACGCACGCACGCACGCACGCACGCACGCACGCACGCACACACACACACACACACACACACACACACACACACACACACACACACACACACACACACACACACACACACACACACACACACACATACCTCGTCATTATTGGTGTATTTGCTCATTATCTTTTTCTTCGAGACTTCAAGAATCAGCTGCTTTTTGCTTGTGGCACCGTACAGGACCGGCTCCCATAGTTTCATATCTTCCAGGTCATACACCATATCCTACACACACACCCCCACAAAGACACACACAGGAGCAGATACACAGAAACATGAAGTCCAAATTGGCTATTGCCTCACATGTCCTTTCAGATGATGGCAGATTGTGTGTTGGACTCACAGCGCAGCCGTCCCTGCAGTCTTGCATGTTGACGTAGTAGTTGAGATTGTTCCACACGCTCTCGATGCCCAGGAAGTTGACATCTTCACTGGGGTAGCTGTTCCCGGACAGGGGGTCGATGAAGAAGTTCTCCCTGACGCTGCGACTCCCTGACAGCACCAACACCCAGCAGTGCACCCGCAGACCTCGCAGGGGGTCAGCAGGTGGCTGCTCAGTCTCCTGAACAAAGAGTCAAAGACAGTAGAAACAGTAAGGGTTAAACGGGCCCTGTTACACTCAAGTTCAGGTTCATAATAGTGTCTCTACTGGGACATGTCTCCACTCTTTAATGTTCAAAAAGCTCTTTATTTTTCTCATACTGCCTGTGCTGCAGCACCTCTTTTCACCCTCTGTCTGAAACCAGAGCCCAGTCTGCTCTGATTGGTCAACAGTTAGAGATGTCCCGCCCCTTAGTTGATCAGATACAATGTGTTGGATTATTAGCCAATAGAAGCGCGAGTGATGCATAGTATTCTTCGGAAGTAAACAGAGAAGTCAAATGGAGGCTTTCAGGCATCAATAAAATAGTTGGCGAACATAGGTTATCGTTGCAGCTCTACTTTAAAGTCACACATACACACACACACACTCACACAGACACAGACACACACACAAACACACACACACACACAAACACACACACACACACACACACACACACACACACACACACACACACACACACACACACACACACACACACACACACACACACACACACACACACACACACACACACACACACACACACACACACACACACACACACAAATAACCTGTTACCTCCTGTAGTTTTTGTTTGTGAAGCAACGCGGCCTCTGCCTCCTGTTTCTTCTTCTCTAGCTGCGTCAGAAAGCGACTCTTCATCTCCCTCAGAGGTTTCACTGTGTATTTATTCTCCTGCGGCTCCTCCTCTGAGATCTTGCCCTGCAAAAACAAACACAAAGCACAGCCAGGCAGACGCACACCTTTGAATCACCGATCTGTCTGAACAGCTGCTCTCCTCATTTTTTATGTACAGTTTTTTAACCCTGGAACCTAAGATAGCACTGACCTTGACCTGAGTGTCCAGCAGGGGGCACTCCTGCAGGCTGCGGTCCATCAGACACATCTCTCTCACAGCGTAGCCGCTGACACAGTAAGCGTCGTAGTGGTTGCCGAGCAGCAGGCTGCACAGCAGGGTGGCGGATTCAAAACATGTGGCACTCTGATTCTGCAGCACTGAGCTGGAGGAGAACAAATACCTTGGCTGGGACAGAAACACACGGAGAGATCAGTGAGGGGCCTAATGGCCACAACAGATCCCTGGGCCACAACTTCTGCATGCACCTACTGAAGATGTTCTGTTCACAAAGAGACAGATAATTACCACAAAAAGTTGAAAAATACAAAAAAGGGGAACAAACGGTTACAGAGATGCAAAACAAACAAAGAAAGACGAAAAAACAAACAAACGCGGACACAAAAAACAAGAGATACAAAATGTTTTATCAAAAAAAGCTAAACAAACACAAAAAACACACAGTGCCTACAAAGAGAACAGAAAAACGAAAAAAAATATTTCTAGGAGAGAGACACAAAAGGACCTCAAACGGACTGAAAACTACCACAAAGAGGGACTAAACGTCTATAGAAAGATGCAAAACAACCACGAAGGGACAATAACAACAACAGACTCAAAAAGACAACAAAGAGGAGCAACACGAAAACACTAAAGGACTAAATTATATCAACCATATTGGCCCCTAATTTTTCGTCGTCGTTGTGTTTTTTGGCTCTCCTTGCACTATTTCTATTCTATTTTATTTGTATTTACTTGCACTATTCTATCTGTTTTGCTGATGTTGCACTGTGTGAGGAGCATGTGACCTAAGATGTTCATTTGTACATCTACACTGTACCTTTGTACAAATGACAATAAAAGCCTTGAATCTTGAATATGAAAGAAGGAAACCCTCTCTGATGCAACCACTAGCCTTATTTGCACCAACCGTTCACTACTATATCTGCCCTTGTGTTGTTTTTCTTCTCACCAGATCCACAGGTGGCTCCAAAGGGTCCAGAGACAGGAAGTCAGCCACGAAGGAGGCGCATCCCTCCCAGGCGAAGAGTTCGGGGAAGACTGTCGGTGTGGGCCGGAGAGTCATGGACACAAACTTCTGAATATTAGAAAAACATACGCAGGAATTAGACAGAGCTATATAGAGTAGAGCAGTGGTTCTCAACTGGTGGGTCGCAACCCAAAAGTGGGTCGCGGACCCGTTTCGAGTGGGTCGCGGATGTGTGAGTGAAGAAAAAAAATTGGAAAAAGAAAATTGGAATTCTTTTTTCTTTTTTTTGGGCGGGAAAAAGTCAAACTTTTATTTTGAAGGCCCGATTTCCTTCTCAGAGTGTACCAGAATGCGTAGTTTATGTTAGTATTTCTAAAAATCCCCTGGGGGAGAATCCCCCCAGACCCCCCTGCTGGGGTTGGGTTTCAGCATGTGTGCCTTTTTATATAGTTCAGCTTTGATTCCATCATCTCATTAAACGTTTTTTAAAAGCATTCTTTAGTTATGTGAAGGGATATAAGGGATATATGCACTGTACTTCACTTTTATTAATATTGTATGCTCAAAAGCGTATATATTACAGCACGATTTTTTGTTGAATAGATTTGAGTGCTTCAAAATGTTGGGTCGCGATTTATTGACCAAGTAAAAAGTGGGTCCCGAGGCCTGACCAGTTGAGAACCACTGGAGTAGAGTATATGGTACAATGTGGGACAATGTGGAAATGAATTGCGGATCGTGATAATGAATGAGTTGGTACTATTGTACTTCGTAATTTTTGACGGAAATACAATTTTCATATTGCCCCATGCCTAGTTTATGGGTTGTTTGAAGATGTAAAGAACAGGTGGCTGATGATGCCAAAAATATGTTGAGTTATGTGGACACAGGGCCTTAAGTGGATTTAGCTTTTTTAATTTCACCTTGACTCCACATTCGTTGACCGGGCAGAGCAGCAGGGGTTTGCGGTCGGGATACAGGAGTGAATACTGACGCTGGAAGTTGTCGGCGATGGCCAGCAGTCGGATCTGGTCGGGGGAGTTAACCCTGTAGGACTCTGGACACAGCTCGTCCACCTTCAGGCTGATGAAGGACAGGGAATACATGGCGTTTCATTTTTTTATTTGTTCCGTTCATGGTATGCACAACTTAATGTATAACAATTATTTACAAAACATGTCTCTATAAACACACTGTAGGAGCCATCATACCCGAAAAGGAGCAGGTGACATAAATGACGTTTTTTACCAACCATTAAATACCTTGATGCAACATCATGCTTTCATTACATCTACCCATCGCCTTACCGGGGATTCTTTTCTAATTTGATAGTCTCTATACCTTGTTTGAATGTGTTTTTTTTTGTAAAGTACATCTTGTGATGGAAACTTCTAAAGCAATGGAGAAGAGACTCAAAGAGACACGGGGAGAGCAGGAACTTTGATGGCAAACACTGATGGTTTATTTGGATCCTCGGCCGGAGAATTCACAAGACATGTTCTGACAATCTCTACCCCAGACCCATGTATTCAGCTGGTTCTGAGAGAATAATCAACATTGTGAATAACAAGATAAAACTATAACACCTCTATCAGCTGACGCCAACAGGCAGGAACAGGGAGCACTGAGAGCAGAGCAGCCCAATGTCACAGGCCTGAGCTCAGTGAGCTCAGTACAAACTGATAAATTGGGTCAAAGTTATGGGCCTAGGAAAATATTTCCCCAACACATCTCTTGAGTGAAAAGTGCACTTGAAATAAAGCGTATTAGCCTACTATAAAATACTTTTTTAGTAAAAATGGAACTTACAAATTACTTAGAATTTATCATCAAAAGCAAATGACTAATTGTTTCAGCCATAAATGTATGAATATATATATTAAATGCAACAATTAGTAGTTCATTAGTCACCTAACGGTGCAGTTTCCTCACTTTTTACATCATGGCCTCATCCAGTGTGTGATATGTGTGAGTGTGTGTTGTGTGTTTATAAGTGGACACTCACTGAAGCTCCTGAAAAGCTGAAACACTTTTCTCCATCTTCATCGGCTCTCGGTCATCCTCCTCCTCCTCTTCTGTCTCTCCACCTCTGTCCTGCTCCTCACTGTCTGACTCCACTACAGTCTCCATCTTTTGTAGAAGCGTTAATGTCAAGTATACACAAACAGACGGAACAGCCAGTCAGAAACAAAGATATTATCATTAACCACAATAGCAGCTCATGATGATTTCTTTGTACTGTCCTCTCGCCTACAGAGAACTTGCATCCTGTGTTTGTCACCACAAAAAACGTTGTATTCTGTAACCTTTAAACTGCATTGAACAGGAATTCACAATGTATTTACAATGACATATGATATGCAAAATCATACAACATATAAAAATGTAAAATGCACTTCTGAATTACCATTCCAGTTAGTTGCAATATTTGCCGTAATAAAGGACATATGAGTAGAAGTTTTAGTAATAAAAGCAGAAGGAGCAGCAGCAACAGCAGAACTAGTATTAGTGATACCAGGTTTACTGGATTAGCATGTTACCTACAGAGGAGAAAGAAGTACTTAGATCTTGTACTGAAGTAAAAGTAGAAGTATCAGAGTGTAGGAATACTCTAAGTAAAAGTCCTGCAATAAAAACGTTACACCAAGTAAAAGTAGAAAAGTATTGGCATCAAAATAAACTGAAAGTACCAAAGGCTAAATTAGTCATTGTAAAGATTGGTCCATTTCAGAATAATATATATGATGTGTTTTATAATGATTGATCATTAAAGTGTCATCAAAGCTGGTAAAGGTGCAGCTAGTTTTAATGACTTTCAATCAATCAATCAGTATACTGCAGGGTAGCTTGTGAATTTACTCCAGGTGGAACTAAAGTCTGCTTTAACACTTGATTTTAATTATTAAACCAAATCTGCAAAGTAACTATAAGTAATAAATAAATGCAGTGTAGTAAAAGTACAAAGGAGCAAAACATTGAAATACTCAAGTAAAGTTCAAGTCCCTCAGAATTGTCCTAAGTAGGCTTACAGTATTTGACTACATGTACTAAATTACTTTACAACGAAATGTTTTTGCAACACTTTTTGCTGCATATTAGTGTATTATTTTCACAGATACTTCAAAATAACTTAATGTGCTTTGACACAATGAGGTCCATCTTAACTTACTAATTAATTCATGAAGACATAACACCACCGGGAACAATCAACGGTAACTTTCATACACCTTTGGAGTTTTGCAATTTGAATTAGGCAAACGTTAGCTTCAGTGGTGTAATGTTACTAAGTATATTGACTCAAGTACTGTCTCATTTTAAAGTAGTTTTATAGCAGCAGTATAGTATTTTTAAACTGTAAAAGTATTGCTGCTTTTACTAAAGTAAATTATTTGATTCTTCTTCCACCTCTAGCTAGTGTTACAATAACAATTAGCTTTACTGTTAAGGTAACATAAGGGATACATTTGTAACTTAAGAAAAACGATTCAAATATACAGCGTAATAGAATAAATAAAGTATTTTAAGTTATACTCATCCCGTCGTACAGAAATAAAAACGGCTTAGTTGGAGTCTCTCTTCTGTGTAGCTAACTAACGTCGGTTGTGACTGCTCTGTGTCCATGGTAACAGCCATGCGTGATGACGTAAAGACGTCTTACGTTACGTGATCTCTTTAAACATGAAACGGGACAGACGATACAATTTCAGGAGGAGGACATTTTAAATGTGAATTTAATACATTATATAATTTATGATCCATCAATATTTGTTCTTTAAATTAAATGTATTTCTTTATACAGTATGTTTGTTTTCACTTTTTTGTACTGTATTTGTACCTACAGTATGTACCCCTGATGTGATATCAAGGTGTTGTGTGTATATAATGTTTGATGTAAATATATATTTTCTTGAATAAAGGAGAACAAATAGTAGTAGGCCATAAATGGTCTAAAATCAGGGAAATTACCATTCTGGCCAATAACCGATACCAACCAATAATCCAACATGTGAGAAATAATTGAATAAATAATTCAAAGAAATAACATCTCTTTATTGGATATAGTTTATTCTTCATAGTGATTATTTTTTTAAAACAGTATATTAATTTCATGAAGATACATGACAAAAAACAACATCAAATCTTATAATAATAGTTAAGAAGCTGGAACCAGCGAATATTCAGCATTGTTGCCAGAAGGATGTTTGAGTAACGTAAAACGGTTATAGATAATTTAAGGAAATTTGCTTCAAGTTTATATTCTTAATAAGGATGAAAATAATACAATTAATTATTTTCTATTTAGATTATTTGAAGATATTCTCGCATTACATTACATTTTTTGTGGTTGCAATGCAACGAAAACTGATATTTAATTTGTATAAACGTTAAAGGTAATCATTTTTATTTAATATCTTAATTTATAATCTAATAATATCTAATCTATCAAATGTCACACAAAAGAGTAAAATGCCTGTTATATATCCCACAGCCAGAGGGAATTAAAACCTGAAGAGATTCAGTTTATGACCACATAGCACAAAGAAAAGCATTACATCTTCATATTCTGGAAGCTGATTCACCAATTTTAGGAACATTTCTTAAAGTTTGCATCCCTAAAGAAAAGGAGCAATAAACACAATGTTTAACTCATTTGAAGATATTAATAACAGTGAGTTAAAAAACACGTTTTTAGGATCAAATATAAGTTTCAAATGAAGAATTACATTTTGTTTAATGAAAATGACTTTAAAGATGCATTAGAGGTCATCATGTTAATTGGTAATAAGATTTCCTGGAATTGCCCTCTATTAAATCTTATATTATTTTAAAATGTCTTATTATATTTTATCTGAAAAAAACATATAAAATGTCACAAAATAGGAAAGAAAATCCTGTTTTTCGCAGGTCAAGCAGATACATGAACAGTTAAAACCCCAAACATATTAACTTCAAAACCATATATAATAAGAGAAAACATTACAGCTCTTATCTTATCTCACTACTGATAGATTATTCAGATCATTGTTGCAGCTGTATTCTGTAACACGAGGACTTTGAGGAAAGAAATACACTTTTCTCTGATAAAAGCCGACACAGCAATTCAGCTTTAGAGCTCATCCCTCTTCTTCTCCTCCTCCTTGTGGAAGACTTTTCCATCCGGCTGCTTCCTCCAGGCCAGTTGGACGTTGTCGTCCAATCCCTGGGCCCTTAGGTTCTTTTTCGCCTGAGACACAAAAACTCATTATCATTATCGTTCCAATGAAAACAGATGATTTATCTTTAGTTCACTCATCTGAAATGGTAGTTGTTCCCCTTATTTCTTCCAGTGTAAAGGCTTACCTCAGGTTATGGAATAGTATTTGTACATTTTCCTAATGCATTTGGTGGCATGTGGCTAAGTTTCTGCTATTTACTTCTGCACATATTCACACGTCTTCTTACTAAATGCTTGGGTCCTGTTATTTGTGGCCAAAGTATTGAATGTATAATGGATATAGAATTTCATTCATGTTCATCTTGGTCCATTTCATTCATATTGAAATTCATTTACTACATTTTCTTTCGTTGAATTCATTATTCTTTAATAGTTATTTATTTGTTTCCTACCTCGTTTGTCTCTTGTTCTCATGTCATGTGAATTTCCTTTCTGGAGATTGATGTTTTTGCATAAAAGTAGAAAACATGATTTACCTCCACCAACATCGCATCCAGAAAAGCAGGGTCGTTCAGATCCACACCGTTTGGTTTCTCCACCCTCACCTTTATCACTTTCATTGAAACAGGCACAGCTAAAAACACAAACAAACTTCATCAGTCACAACATTTATGGTGTCTTCTTTTTCAACAGACTCAATATCATCACTTGCTTTGACGCAGCTGTGAATTTTACTCACGTCCGTAGCAAATGAATGGTTTCTCCACTCCACAGTCCAAGTCCTCCCATTTTCCTGAGTTGTCGAAAGCTGCAGCCACACAAACCTTTAAAGCACTGAGTTTAGGTTCATTATCTGCCCAGTACTTGAAGGAGGAGTTACTTCCATCGGACCACTTCCAGGAGTCTCTGTAAAGGCCGATCCAGGTCCTATACCCTGTGACAATTGACAGGTCAACAATCTGCTGGTTCTCCGCCTGGTTTCTCAGACTGGCCAGGTCTGTGTGGTGTTCTCTGCAGTAGCTCTGGGCCTCAGTCCATGTCATTCTGCTGTTGATGAGGACAAATGTTGCATCCGGCCCTGAAAATGGACCCCAGAGAAGCTGAGTAGAGGCACCACGACATACAGCCTGACATCAATGCCACATCTTTGCTGGTATTGATGCCTTTATAATATAAAATATTACATTTAAATCCCACACATTTGTACTTTGTAATTTGTAGTGCTGGGGTTTTTCAACACATGAATGTTGGCAAGAAACTTTACTAGTATCAGTGGTGGAATATTCAGATCTTTTAGTAAAAGCAGGAGTACAACAATGTGAATATACTGTGTTACAGGTTAAAGCTTCATTCAAATTATATTGATTCTATATTGTTCTTATTCTGTTTAGTACAGATGTATAAGATGTAAAACGTACCTAAAACAAGTTTGCAAAAAAATGTATATACATCATTTCCTTTGATGTTATCATTTAAATGAAACCATGTGAGCATTTTACTGAAAAGGGAAATGTCTTTAGTGGAACTGCTAACACAGGAAAGAAAGTCACAAAGAAAAAAGGTTGGGAACCGCTAGTTAGATAAAGACCAATGCATTGTATTTCAGAAGCTTAAAATATGATTTTAAATGTGTAATATTAATTTAAAGTTTATATTCTTACCTGTGGCATCGAAGCAGATCGACCAGAGGGGGAAATTACAATCAAAATCACCCCATTTTCCACCAGAACCAAAATATGTGCATTGTTCATCGTGGCCGTTGCTTGGTTCTCCAGGCTCCCATGGTCTGAACTCCGTCTCCCCCGGTCCGTAGAAGCTGGGGTCTGACATCGACCACTTCCAGGTGTCCCGGTCATCGTGCAGTCCTATCCAGGCTGACTGAAAGCAAGAAATTGTTATAATTATTACATCCTGTTGAAGCTTTTAAAGCTGCTGCTTAAGAAAATGTGTATGTTTAATAAAGAGAAGGTTTGTTGTGCCTTTATGAGACCAGCCTTGGTACATGGTGATCTGATGGGAATCCCCTCAAGTCAACATTCATTTACAGCCTTGTTACTCTGAACCTCTTCAACTTTATTACAGGGTTTCATGCTATAGCTTTGGCTTAAAACATTTTCAACTCTGTTTTAATACTCAGGTTCCCATAGGACTTTAAAACAGGTTTAGCTTTCTGTAATAATCTCTCCTTTTTAAATTTGACTCTAAAAGAAATGTAATTCATTTGAATTGAAAGACAGAGAAAAGTGACCTCACTTGGTTGTATTGGCCTGCCATGTTGTTCAGGAGCTTCACAACCTCCATGCTGTCTACAGTGGCCAGGTCTGTGTGTTTCTCTCTGCAGTATCTCTGTGCTTCAGACATGGTCTTTGCTTCAGAAACAAAATGGTACTGACGTTCAGCATGTGAGGAGACAGTGCTCAGCCCTGTAGAGACACACACATTCATTTAGGCTATAACTTGACTTTTTGAATCACATTTTACTGTAATATGGCGCATCATTATACATTTTGACTTCTACTTCAAACAATTCACAGTGAAATATGTAGCTTTCAGCTGAACTTCATTTAGTTGTTTTTAAGCAAGTACCTTTCAAACAATATAAAAGGTGTTAAGAATGCAAAACAAGTAATTATCAAATAGAATCAGAAATGTCTTCTCTAGTTATTTATCTCCCCACCTCTCAGGTTTACATGAAATAAATAATAAAGACATAAAAAGATATC
Organism: Trematomus bernacchii; assembly: GCF_902827165.1. Classification (NCBI taxonomy): domain Eukaryota; kingdom Metazoa; phylum Chordata; class Actinopteri; order Perciformes; family Nototheniidae; genus Trematomus; species Trematomus bernacchii. The sequence goes on from NW_022987565.1 coordinate 1,460,655, forward strand.
CAAATATATAAAACACTTGCCTGCAGCTGCCATGATCAGCAGCAGAACTACGTCCATCGTTGTTTGCTCTCTGACTGCAACTGTTGTTACAGCTCATAGTGTTTCTCATGAATGTCTTTGAGTAAGCTATTGTCATCTGACTTCATGCAAGGTCAGACGCAACAGATGTTTGCATAGGCAAATTGTTCGGGTTATGTTAAATACAGGACCCAGTCGCAGAAAAGGACTTGAGAATCAGAATCAGAATTCTGAAGTAGGTTTACACATATGAGGAATTTGCTTTTTTGTATTTTGACATGTATATTTTATATTTTATTTTATATTTTATTTTATTTTATTTCTATTCTTGTATATTTTGTTTTATTGTAAAATGCCTTTTATGCTGCTGTAACAAAAACAATTTCCCAATTTGGGATCAATAAAGTACGATCTATCTATCTATCTATCTATCTTTGGTTTATGTGATGCATACAAAGACGAAGAAAGAAGAATATGTACGTGAACAAAATAAAAATAAAAATAGAACTGTTATAACAGCTATTTAAAAAAACTTTTAAGAAAATATAATTCTCTAAGAAACTGGGTACAGTCAAATGTAATAAAACATGAAAAATACTATGTACTATATCCAAAGTGGAGAGCTGTGCTGATATAAAAGAGGTAGTGTGGAGAAGAAATGGGCACCACATTTGTAGGATTCGCACGATGTGACTTAATGTAATACATAATGTTTTTATGGGGTGGGTAGAAGTCAGTGTCCGTGGGGGTCACGGCCCTTGTTGATGAGACCGGTAGCAGAGGGGAGGAGACTGTTCAGGTGGCGAGAGGTTTTGGTCCTGATGGAGCGCAGCCTCCTCCAGAGGGGAGAGGGGTAAACAGTTTGTGTCTGCAGAGCGGATGATACGCTGAAACCTTCCGTTGTCCTTAGCTGTAGCTGCAGCGTACCAGATGGTGATGGAGGAGGTGAGGATGGACTCGATGATGGTGGTGTAGAAACCATCATCGACTTTGGCAGGTAGAATTTCTTCAGCTGCCGCAGGAAAAACATCCGGTGCAGCTGGGAGAGCTTGTCCCGCAGAGGGAATGAAGTTCATCAGATTTATTGTTGTATACTCAGGCAGATGATGAAGAAAGGGTAGCGGAAACTGGTGGCGGTTGGCGATGTGTCACGACCGATGGGAGCCTGGTGTGAAGACTTGCTGCAGGCGCAGACAGAGCACGAAAACTAGAGAGTCCGCCTCCATGGAAGTCCACTAGAAGTGACGTTTCAGGAGGGATAGGGTCCGATTGATACCCGGGTGGAAGGCAAAGCGGGAAGAGTGGGTGAATGGGAGAACTTGTGAGCGGTCAGGTACAACGGTTATCCGGACTGTTACCTGGATCTGGCTGGTCTTTCTGTGTGTTCCTCACTGAGCTCTCAATCTCCCACGTCACAGCGCCCACCACCCTGGTAGCGGGAATTATGGTGTCAGGAACTGTGGAGTCATGATCCCCTGCAAACTGCCGGGACAGAGCGTCAGGTTTGTAGGTTTCTAGAATCGGAACGATAGGTACAGGTAAAGTTGAATCTGCCAAAAATGAAAGCCCAGCAGGCTTGACAAGAGTTTAATCATTTGGCAGTTTCTATGTAGGCCAGAATCAAAATGTTACTCAAGTAAAAGTAGAAAAGTATTGGCATCAGAAGATACTTGGTAAAAGTACCAAAAGTAAAAATACTCATTTGCAGATTGGCCCATTTCAGAAAAATATATATTATTATTTATAAAACGGACAAGTCAAATCAAGCAATCTGATTGGTTCTTAGCCGTGATATATTGAGCGTATACCACGGGTAGAATTGTAAGTTACTTTTCACAACAAGTCAGTATCCCTCCGCGTCTGAGAAAAACAGTATACAGTTGGGCTGAAAAGCAAACTGCTTGCAGTTTGGTTGTCGACCCTCCGCTTCACGTCGGGCTGAACCACGCCCCTTAACTGTGATATAATGGCCATATACCACGGCCTGTCGTGAGCTATTGCTTAAATAATGTATGATGTCCTTTATTGTTTTATGTTTCATGAGGAACCTATATGCTGCAGGTCTCCCTTGAAAAAGAGATCTATGATCTCAATGGGACCAATCTGGTTAAATAAAGGTTTGAAATGAAATGAAATGATATGTTTTGATTATAATTATTGATGCATTAAAGTGTTATCAAAGTTATCAAAGGTATTATATCTTAAGTACAGTACTTGAGCAAACGTACTTAGTTACTTCCCACCTCTGTTTACATATTATAGTGTAAATATGGAAGTGACAGTGGTTAACAACTATCTTGTGTTGAAAAAAAACGAACAAATATAATTTATATTTGATCTCCAAATAGAGTTAAAAATTACAATAAATTGTAGTTAAGGTTCCTACTCTGCAAAAAGGGTTAAATGTACACTATGTGGTGTGGACCCATTGACACAAAGTGTTGAAATCAGATCTGAGAGTGTTCATTTGGGTATGCTGATTTTGCTTTGATATAACATTCAAATCACTCTGTTTGCATACAGTAAGAAAGGTCAAAGCAGCACAATAAAACTACCCAGAGGTTAAACCTGGAACAATACGTATGTTCTCTTTGGATGAGATCAACACTGTCAAAATACCACATTACAAGTAAAATACATGCATATTGTGATTATAATCAGGAACATGTACTCAAAGTATCAAAATGAAAGGTAATCAATACTTGCTCCCTAAGTCTATACGTTATGATATAATTTGTATCACCCTGTAATAATTCATTTTGTATTCACAATTAACTGTTAACAGTACTTTACTATAAATAAGTTTGACAGTAAAACAGCTTTACTTTTGGTTAGAGTTTAACACTGTAAGGATGGTATGAGCATGCAAAACTAATCTCAAACACAAGACACAGCAGGGCAGGGCAGGAAGAACACAAGGACACCAGAGCCGTTTCTCAGTTCTCCAAAACAGAAAAAAAAAGGGTTTTGTTTGAAGATCTGTTTAGCACGCTAACTTCAGGAGCGTTGTGACTACTCCGTGTCCACGGTAACAGACGCAATGACATCAAGACACGTTGCCTTTACTTGATCAGAAAAAATTAAACCTTATAAATACATTAATAATAATAGTTACTTTATTTGTATAGAACCTTTCATGCAAGGTGCATCCCAAAGTGCTTTTCATGAGGACATTTCTATTTTGAAAACAGCTAAATATTAATTAATTACATATATATTACCATATATGACAAAAAAAAGGATAATCAAATCATAATATTTAGAAAGATAGAAAAGCAATAATTAATATTTTCCCCTAGAAGTTGTTACAGTAATTAAAATAGTCATACATATCTTTAGGGAAATTGCTTCAAGTTTTCATCCCCATTTGAGTGACGGCATAATTGTGTTTTATGAAATCATTGGAAGACATTCTTACATATTACAGGAAGAAAACTTGGTCTGATCCCAAAACATATTACTTTTAGGACAATATATGAAGTAAAGCATCAAATCCTCATGTGTTGTAAGCCAATTCCCTAATTTAGCATCCCTAAAAATGTGAAAATGAATTATATGTACAATTATTTTGTTTCCTTTATTGCTTATTTGACGGAATTATGGAATTTAACAGTGAATCTTCGTGTTACTCACGTCCGTAGCAAATGAATGGTTTCTTCAACCCACAGTACAAGCCCTCCCATTTTCCAGAGTCATGGAAAGCTGCAGCCACACAAACCTTAAAAGCTCTGTGTTCAGGTTCATTTTCTGCCCAGTACCTGAAGGAGGAGAAACTTCCATCGGACCACTTCCAGGAGTCTCTGTAAAGGCCGATCCAATATCTCCCTCCAGGTAACAGCTCAACAATCTGCTGCTCCTCCGCCGGGTTTCTCACACTGCCCAGGTCTGTGTGGTGTTCTCTGCAGTAGCTCTGGGCCTCAGTCCATGTCATTACACCATCAGTGTAGAGAAATCTCACATTCGGTCCTGAAAATGGACGCCAGAGAAGTGCTGAGTAGAGGCACCACGACACACAGCCTGACATCAATCACACATCTGTGGTGGTATTGATGCCTTTGTAATATAAAATATAACATTGAAATCATCGAGACATAAGGATTACACCAATAAATGAACACATGCATTAAATGTAGGGTAGGTAAATTTGAGAAACCAGCTTGAGTGCGCTAGAATTTGAAAATACACAGCCGGAAAAAATCTGCCACTTCCTTACAGATCCCCTCCTCCAACACACACAAACGCGCACATGACCAATGAGGGCACGAGATAAGTTTGTGCACAGATGGAAGGCTGACAGGCAGGTAGGCCATCCAGTTATTTTAGCCGGGCCGGCTAAAATGATTGGTCGTACTTTTTACAGTACTACGGCTTCCACAAATGACATTTTTTAATGTATTTTTTGTCAAAGCACTTAAGATATTCATTGCTATCGGATGTTAAGAGCATTCCATGGAATATAACAAAAAGTGTATCTCGAGCCGGTTTCTCAAACTTACCTACCCTACCTTTAAATAAACATGTATGATATTATAATCTGAAAGTGTTTTTAAACGGTCTCTCCACATGAATTTAAATATAAGTAAGAGATCAGATATAAAAAACTTTGGGAACCATTTGTCAGATAAAGAATAATAATAATAATATACTTTCAGAAGCTTCAAAATAATCTGAAATTAATATTCTTACCTGTGAACTCACAGCAGACTGCACAGTAGCGGTTGTCACAAACAACATCATCCCATAGTCCATGAGGAGAACAAATCATTGAGCATCGTTCTGTCACAGTGTTGCCTGGTTGTCCAGACCCCCATCGTCTGAACTCCATCTCCCCCGGTTTGTAGAAGCTTGGGTCTGACAGTGACCACCTCCAGGTGTCCACGTCCTCATACAGCCCTTTCCAGGCTAACTGAAAGAAACATTAAATGTGTTTAAAAACGAACACCCTGATCTAGCTTTTAAAGCTGCTCAAGGAAATGTATGTGTTTATTAAAGAGACATGTTTTGCCTTCATGAGACCAGCCTTGGTACATGGTGATCTAATGGGAATCCCCTCACGTCAACATTCATTTACAGCCTTGTTACTCTGAACCTCTTCAACTTTATTTCAGTATTTTACGCTGGCTTGGGCTTAATATTTTTTACAACTCTGTTTTCAGCTTTCTGTAATAATCTGTCAGTTTAAAATTTGACTCTAAAATAAATGTAATTCATTTGAATCGAAAGACAGAGAAAAGTGACCTCACTTGGTTGTATTGGCCTGCCATGTTGTTCAGGAGCTTCACAACCTCCATCCTGAGCAGCTAGCACCACCGGCGGGTCACTGCGGTCTCGCGCCGACGGCTGCCGGCCTAGCAGCAGGACCTCTACCCACACCACCGGAGGACTACGGGTCCACGCCGAGGGCTGGTGGCCGAGCAGCGGAGATCCACACACCGCCGGCTGGCTTCAGAGGAGGACGGATAGCTTCCACATAGGGCTGTGCCATTAATCGTATTTTAATCGCAATTACGATTTTGGCCTGCCACAATTACAAAAACAACATAATCGAAAAAAATGATTATTTTGCTTTGCTAGGTTGGGACATATTTGATCTAATTTATTTTATTCTAATTTATTTGTATTTATCATATTTATATATGTTTAGTAGCTTGTTGAAGTGTGCTCCAAAATATTTGTTGATCTTGTTTATTGGTATTTATTATTTTGATATCATTTATTTTCGTATTGGTTTTTCAGTTGAATTATACGTTCAGGGTAATCAACAGTTAAAAAGACACTGTTCAAATTATTATTTGTATTTGTTTTAAAGTTCAATAAATGGATGTTTTCAAAGTCAATGAATAATCGTATTTAATAATCGTGATATCAATCATTGACCAAAATAATCGTGGTTATGATTTTTGCCATAATCGCACAGCCCTACTTCCACACCACCGGAGAACTACGGATCCACACCGAGGGCTAGCGGCCTAGCAGCGGAGATTCTCGCACCACCGGACACCACCGGACACCACCGGACACTACCGGACACCACCGGACACCACCGCACCACCGGACACCACCGGACACCACCGGACTGGCTTCAGAAGAAGCCGGCTAGCTGAACAGCTAGCTCTGCCGGCGGGTCTCGGTGGTCTCGCGCTGATGGCAACACCATCGGAGGACTGCAGCGCCGATGGCTCCGTGCCGAGATCCATAAAACACCAGCTAGCTTTGACTGCTCCACTGTCAACAACGGCACTGGGGTAAAGCCTAGAAATCCTGTGTTCAAAAAACACTGTTGCACAAAAATGTTTCAAACAGTGAATCAAGCTAAAATAGTGTGGGATCTTCGGTGCAAGCCGAAGGGACTATTCAGTGGACATTTACATTTCCGCAGCATCTGCAATAAACATGAACAACTAGAACATCTCCTCCTTGAGTCCAATATTGACTGTTTGGGAATATCTGAATCTTGGCTAAAACATTCGTCACCATCCACTCTTGTATCTATGTCAGGATATCATGTGTTTAGGAAGGACAGACTGAAGGGAAAAGGAGGGGGTGTGTTGCTTTATGTGAGGAATACCTTTACTTGTAGGGAGATTGCACTCCCAGCTAATATTGAGTTTGATTGTGTTGGTGTGGAAATCACACTATCTGAGGAAATGTCCCTCACCATGATTTGCCTGTATCGACAACCCACCGCTAAGGTGGATTTCTATGACCAGGTAAAACTCCTGCTGAATTCCTGTGACTCCAACAAAGAGCTAATTATTTTAGGAGACTGTAATATCAACTGGAATGACAGACAAAATAGAAAAAGCATAAAACGGATCACGGATAAACACAACTTAATACAACTAATGGATCAACCGACTAGAATAACCAAAACCTCCAAGACTATGATAGATTTATTATTTACAAACAAAACTGACAGAATAGTTAAAACCTACAACTTCCTGACTGGTCTTTCTGACCATAATCTTGTTCTTTTTGCCAGGAAACTCACAAACAAAAGGTTCATGGCCACACCTAAAACCCCTGCTTTGGGTTCACGCTTCATCCCCAAAAACCTGCAACAACGTTTTATGGAGGCAGTGAAAATGATTAATTGGGGGGACACTCTGTCCTCTGAAGACATTGGTGAAAACAGTGATCTGTTTATATCTCAAATTAATGATGCAATGTCTTCCTTCTCAAGGAGAGGGTCAGTTAGGGACAGGAAGGAACATCATCTTCCCTGGCTGAATCTACAGTGCAGGAATTTGATTAAATCTAGAGACCAACTATTAAAGCAGAGCTTAAAATCCGGACTATCCACTGACAGACATAAATGTACTCATGCTCGTAATAAGGTAACTCAAACAATAAGACAGGCCAAAGCAAACTTTTTCATCAATATAATTGAAGGTGCGAAAGGTAACAGAGAGGTTGAGGTAAAAAATATAATCTTAGGGTTAAAAGGTTCTAAGGCTATATGCAGATGATTTAGACACCAACTTCATAAAAACACATATTGACAGTCTAATAAAACCAATTACTATGCTAGTAAATCAATCTATTATGATGATGCATCATGAAGTCTGATGCGTCCTCTGGCTCCATGCAAATTGGTCAGAGGCAACAATCCTTTGCATATTAGGCAAATAATAACCATACAGCTGAAAAGACCATTTGGGGATCTGTTTAAAAAAACTTGATACAGCTATTTTTCTACAAAGTTTAAACGTTCCCCTACTTTCTAAACATTCAAGAAATAAAACCACACACACACACACACACACACACACACACACACACACACACACACACACACACACACACACACACACACACACACACACACACACACACACACACACACACACACACACACACACATTTTTTTGTTGACAGTGAATAAGACTAACAGGTCAGTCCAAACCAAGTCAGATAACAAAAGTGATAGTTATTTATAAATATACTGTTTTAAAAATCCTTCAAACTCAAGTGGGTAGCCTGGTTCACACCTGACAGAAACAGTGGTGACCAACATCACTTACAGAGTGAAATGAACAACATAAACTCTGGCAGCCATTCAAAAATCATCTTAATACCAAGTGTATATGTGACCTGCTCTATCGAAATCAGTCGCATTGACCCGAAGACACATTTTGAGTTGTATACACTGTTAGAAAGAGGAGATTCCTAGCTTTCTAATGATATCAGGATTGTTGTTGTACTCCAAATATTAAGCGAAATATGTCACATTATATAATGACTATCACCGAGTCATCATTTTGAGAAAAAGGCCTTCAAAGTTTCCTCTTCTTTCAGAGAAGAGGAAACTTTGAAGGCCTTTTTCTCAAAATTATCCATCGATCTGATTGATTATTAGCGGAGCAAATGATCAAAGTAGTACGGAGGGAAAATATTTTCGTTTGGATTACTGGTCTTTGTGTGTATTGTGTTTGTTTCCCGGGGAAAACACTCACGAGAAACACCGGCTGTTGTTATGCCTGCTGTGACGTTAAGTTACTCTGTTCTCCGCTTGTAATTATGCCGTTACAAGCTTCAAAGTTGTATTTATCATCTGAATTTGCCGAAACAAGTTTCATATTCTGAAAGCCAAGACTTTGTTTATTTGAAATCAGATGAAAACAAACTGTAACGGGCCCTGCGGTGTTATCTATGATTACTACAGTATACGCTTACATTCATAATTTCAGCCGGAGGGAGGGGGGGCGGCGCTGAGGAAGAGCAGAGTGGCGAGTGAGAGGTGCCTGTCATCTTCCCTTTACAAGCTTAAAAAATGTATTTATCGTGTGATTTTGGAAATAAAAGTTTCATATTCTGAAAGCCAACACTTTGTTTATTTAAAATCAAACAAAACACCCAAACCCCGAAAAACTATTTATTTACCAACCTGGTCTCACCAGAATGCGTGACTCCACCACGACTCCTTAACACCGCAGTGCGTGGTGGAGTCACGAACTTTGCTACATTTACGTGTCGGCACCACGCAAACAACCCCAATGTAAAGTGAATGAGGCTCCTTTGTCGTGGTGCACACACGCATTTCTACAACGTCAAGCATTGAGCTTTTATTCTATAAAACGTTTTTAAAATCTACTTTATAGCTTGTAGTAACTCACGGGAGGCTTCTTTTATTTTATTTGTATTCATAATCATTTTTATTTTTCGTCAGAATGTATTATGGTGCATTAGTTACGAATTGTTGTTCTCAAAAAACAGTGCATTGTGTGTAATACAACTGTGATTTTTATTAAATGAGTTCGTTTTTAAGGAAGGCCAGAGCTTCAGCTGTGTCAAATAGATTGTTCCCTTTAGTTAACGTTATTTAAAAGATAATTATATTCCTATTTGATCATGTCCCCTTTATTGTATTACGGACCCAAAGAGCGATGAGCGTCCATTCCCATTCACTCATGTCGTTTTAAGGAATCAGATATAATATTAAAGTCCTTTCGAGTTTGCATAAAGTTAGAAAGGCACATTCAGGGGTTTGAGGGAGTATGCAGATGCTTCCTTCAGTAGAAATGAAGTAGAGGCTAAATCTGGCACAATACATCTCCTCTCTTTGGATAGGATGAAAACTAAATATGATCAAAGGTATTCTGTATTTTAAATTAAAAGAATATTACCATAAGCAACCACATTTCATAAAAAACACACATTTGTACAAATTCCACTTTAAGTATTGACATAATTACTAATTTTAGACAAAGAAAAATAACAATACACACAAACACACACATGCGCACGCACACGCACACACACACACACACACAGACACTACAATCACACGCACTAATGTTATATTTAACTAATATTTAACTCCCTCCACCCCGCATAAAATCACGTTTAGAAGTAAATATATATTTTCTTGAATAAAGGAGAACAAATATCTTTATATCTATATAGAGAATCAGGAGGCCATAAATTGTCTAAAATCAGGGAAATTACCATTCTGGCCAATAACCAATACCAGCCAATAATCCAACATGTGAGAAATAACTGAATAAACAATTCAAAGAAATAACATCTCTTTATTGGATATAGTTTATTCTTCATAGTGATTATTTTTTTATTATATATATTTGATCTCCAAATAGAGTTAAAAATTACAATAAATTGTAGTTAAGGTTCCTACTCTGCAAAAAGGGTTAAATGTACACTATGTGGTGTGGACCCATTGACACAAAGTGTTGAAATCAGATCTGAGAGTGTTCATTTGGGTATGCTGATTTTGCTTTGATACAACATTCAAATCACTCTGTTTGCATAAAGAAAGGTCAAAGCAGCACAATAAAACTACCCAGAGGTTAAACCTGGAACAATACGTATGTTCTCTTTGGATGAGATCAACGCTGTCAAAATACCACATTACAAGTAAAATACATGCATATTGTGATTATAATCAGGAACATGTACTCAAAGTATCAAAATGAAAGGTAATCAATACTTGCTCCTTAAGTCTATACGTTATGATATAATTTGTATCACCCTGTAATAATTCATTTTGTATTCACAATTAACTGTTAACAGTACTTTACTATAAAGAAGTTTGACAGTAAAACAGCTTTACTTTTGGTTAGAGTTTAACACTGTAAGGATGGTATGAGCATGCAAAACTAATCTCAAACACAAGACACAGCAGGGCAGGGCAGGAAGAACACAAGGACACCAGAGCCGTTTCTCAGTTCTCCAATACAGAAATAAAAAGGGTTTTGTTTGAAGATCTGTTTAGCGCGCTAACGTCAGGAGTGTTGTGACTACTCCGTGTCCATGGTAACTGACGCAATGACATCAAGACACGTTGCCTTTACTTGATCAGAAAAAATTAAACCTTAGAAAGACATTAATAATAATAACTACTTTATTCATATGGAGGAAATAAGTATTTGATCCCTTGCTGATTTTGTAAGTTTGCCCAGTTACAAAGAAATGTACAGTCTATCATTTTAATGGTAGGTTTATTTTAACAGTGAGAGTAAGAATATCAAAAAGAAAATCCAAAAAGATAAAAATGTATTTGCTTTTAACTGTGGGAAATAAGTATTTGATCTCCTTGCAACACTTGTCTTAGTACTTGGTGGAGAAACCCTTGTTGGACAGACAGAGGTCAGACGCTTCTTGTAGTTGGTCTCGAGGTTTGTGAACATCTCAGGAAGGATTTTGGTCCTCTCTGAAGATCCTCTCCAAATCCTTAAGGTTTTGAGGCTGATGCTTGGCGTCTGTCACGGAGGTGATCTCTGGGCCCATAGATCTCAGGTTGCGGTCGAATACTCCAAAAAAACAGCTCCTAAGTTCTAACCCTATCGTCTATTCCTTGACCTCGGAGTGAAACGTCATGGGGTTAAGGGATAGTGGATAGGAGAATTCAAACGGATTTAGGAGAAGAGACTGCGGTACTTTAGAGAATCCGACTGCACTTTCACTATCCGACGTGTTTATGATGCGCCAGCGGAGGTCATAAATGTGCGCCTGCTGCGGTGGGGAAACTACAGTTTTCTATACAGCGGACTACAACATGGATGTTTAATAAGAACGAGGGACTACTGTAAACTCATCTCGAGACTCTGCACCGTGCTCTGATGCTGTTGTTTTATGCTTTATGAACGGGGACAACAGAGAAACATATTCTTCATGACCAAAGTTGGAATTGAAATAAAAAAGGAAATTGAAACTTGTCACCCTCTCCCTCCGGTCCACATTAATACAAATGATCCCAATACGTATGATTGTATGAAAAGATCTTAAAATCAATACAAATGTATTTATTATAAACGTTAGTCCTTAACATCTATCACTGTGTATATCACCATTCAAACATCTTTTAAAAGTTGAACAAACCCCACACAGCTCAGTAAAGACTGAAATCTTGACTTTATTTGATCATTTCAGTAGAAACTAACGTTCATATTTCTCTTTTTGATTATAATACTGATGAACGTTCAAAACAAAGCACTTTGGCAACTTACCACATACGTTTTAAAATGCTTAATAAGCACCGTAACTTTCATGATATCATTTCTCGGTCATAATCGGTTGTTTCCGTGAACGGCCGACTGTTGTGTGACGGCAAGGCAAATGCCGCGGCCGCAAGGCATTGTGGGGCAGCATTTTCTCCTCTCCTTTAGGTTAGGGATGTCCAGTGGTTCCTAAGCTAAAGGAGGTTATAAAGGAAGTTTGAAACCTCCTTTTCTTTCATTTAGAGAATTCGAACGGCACTTATCATGGCTGCCACTGAGGGACTTCCGGGTCATTTCACTCCGTTAGGAAGGTTCCTAAGCTAAATGGACTATTCGACCGCAACCTCAGCCTCCGTTACGGGTTGTATAGCTTAATTGTTGGGGATTGTGTTCACCTGGTGCCCTGTGATGGCTCCTCCCCCCTCACCTGTGTCTTGTTGATTAATTAGTGTGTGTGTATTTAGGCTCTGTGTTTCCTGTTTGTAATGTGGTGTGAGATCCTTGTAGCTGGTGACTGTGCTCACGTGAACAGCGAGATTGAGGCTGTGTCATGTGCCCGTGAGTAATAAATGCCCACACCGGGTTGTATTTTGGACGTTCTGCCTCTGCCTCCTTGCTTGGTCGGGTCGCTCAACGGTCAGTCTCACAGCATCTCAAAGCTTCAGCTCCCTCCACAGATTTTCTATGGGATTAAGGTCCGGAGACTGTCTCGGCCCCTCCATCACCTAAGTGTGCTTCTTCTTTAGCCACTCCTGTGTTGCCCTGGCCGTATGTTGAGGTTTATTGTCCTGCTGGAAGACCCATCCATGACCCATTTCCAGTGTCCTGGCTGAGGGAAGGATGCTATCGGCCAAGATTTCACGGTACATGGCCCCGTGCATCCTCTCCTCGATGCAGGGAAGTCGTCCTGTCCCCTTAGCAGAGAAACACCCCCAAAGCATAATGTTTCCACCTCCATGCTTGACGGTGGGGATGGTGTTCTGGGGTTATAGTGAGCATTTATTTTCCTCCAAACACGGCTTGTCGAGTTGATGCCAAAGATCTCGATTTAGGTCTCATCTGACCACATCATCTTCTCCCAAGCCTTCTCTGAATCATTCAGATGTTCATTGTCAAACTTCAGACGTGCCTTTCATGGTCCTTCTTGAGCGGGGGGACCTGCAGGCACTTCAGGATTTGATCCATTATGGTGTAGTGTGTTACCAATAGTTTTATTGGTGACTGTGGTCCCAGCTGCCTTGAAATCATTAACAAGTTCCTCCCGTGTAGTTCTTGGCTGATACCTCACCTTTCTCAAGATCATCAATACCCTAAGGCAGGGCTTCTCAAACTCCGGACCAAGGTCCGGATCCGGACCGAACTGCAAATCAATCCGGACCGAACCCTGTGTCCCATTATTTAAATTTTTTTTTTTTTTTTTTTAATTCTGATTCTGATAAATGAATGTACATCATTGTGTACGCGCGTCTTGTGTCTGACGCATTGTGAGAATGAACGTGCATATATATTTACTTGTGTGCGCGAGCGTGACACGCATTGCAGACCGCAAGTTAACCGCAAGTTTACCTTGACTTTCTAATGCTTCTAATGCCTTTTTTGCCGAGGTTCAAGGCATTGACTACAGACAAACAGTGCCATTTCTCCCACTAGTTCAACCACCATACTGTATGTATGTATTGAATGTGTGTGTGTGTATACAGGGGCGCCGTTTGCCGACAGGCAAGGCAGGCAAGTGCTTGGACCAGAAGGGGGCCCCCAAAGAAGGTAGATTAAAGGGGACCTATCATGCAAAATGCACTTTTGTACGTCTTTTCTACATGAATATGTGTCCCCGGTGTTCCAGGGAACTCACCAAGTGTCAGAAAACACAACCCTCTCTATTTTCCTCCATACCCAAATCTCTAAAAAAGGGGCTGCAACGAATCTGAAAAAAACTGATCCAGATTTGAACACTGTCCTGACGTCAGGACGGTGGCGCTACGGCTATTGGGCCAACTCCACCAATCAGGAGGAGACAGCCACGGCCATTGCCGTTCGAAAGCGCTGGAGACGCTGTAGTACATATGCCAGGCCTCTAGATGGTGCTGTTGCTCACAGAATAAACCCTTGCAAAAACAGCTAACATTTTTCAAATTGAGCGAAATGAGGCATGGCTAAAATGCATGATCTGCTTGGTATTTTGAAGGAAAAAAAAGTATAAATATGCCTTATATAGGTATGGTCCTACACTATATTATTCAAATATAGCATGATAGGTCCACTTTAAGAAGGTCCACAGCAACGACAACATGAAACACCCTTTCATTTACTGCAACGACATGTCGGGAAACCCCCTCATGCATAGAGCGCCGTAAGAAACTGCTTCTTAATTTCAGTTTCGTTTCTCCGCTCCGGGGGGTGGGGGGGTACTTTACTGGCATTGATCCGGACCAGTGACCTTGTATAAAGTTCACAAGTGGACCTTTAATAAAAAAGTTTGAGTACCCCTGCCCTAAGGGATGAGATCTTGTGTGGAGCCCCAGACCGAGGGCCATTGATGCTCATTTTGTCTTTCTTCTATTCACAAATAATCGCACAAACAGTTGACTTCTTCTCACCAAGCTGCTTTCTGATGGTCTTGTAGCCAATCCCAGCCTTGTGCAGGTCTAAGATCTTGTCCCTGAGGTCCTTAGACAGCTCTTTGGTCTTGCCCATGGTGGAGAGGTTGGAATCTGATTGATTGATTCTGTGGACAGGTGTCTTTTATACAGGTAACAAGTTGATATTAGGAGTACTTTCTTAAAGGAAATGGACTTATGTAACCGGTCTGTGGGAGCCAGAATTCTTGTTGGTTGCAAGGGGATCAAATACTTATTTCCCACAATTAAATGCAAATTCATTGATATCTCTTATATGATGTACATTTCTGGATATCCTTTTTTATATTCTGTCTCTTATTAGTCAAATAAACCTACCATTAAAATGATAGACTGTTAATTTCTTTGTAAGTGGGTAAACTTATAAAATCGGCAATGGATCAAATAAGTATTTCCTCCACTGTATTTGAGTCCGGACAAGAGAGGAGGAACGAAAAGCAGACTAGCATTTCCATCTCTAGATCCATGTCTCTGGCATGGCTTGATATTCAAGATTAACAAATATAAATTATGAGAACAAATTATATTTGCTTCATTGTTCTTTTTGTTTTTTTAGTCCAGGTCTAGTTTCATAAATAATGGCATGAGAATGAGCAGACAGCTGTCCACCAGCTGTCCACCATCATCCCGGTTCCCAAGAAAACAAGGATCACAGGATTAAACGACTACAGACCCGTCGCCCTGACCTCTGTGGTTATGAAGTCCTTTGAGGGCCTTGTCCTGTCCCACCTAAAATCCATCACAGACCCCATCCTGGACCCCCTGCAGTTCGCCTACAGAGCCAACAGGTCTGTGGACGACGCTGCCAACATGGCCCTTCACTTCCTCCTCCAGCACCTGGACACAGCAGGAACCTACGCCAGGATCCTGTTTGTGGACTTCAGCTCCGCCTTCAACACCATCATCCCCACAGTTTCTTCCCCTCCGCTACCGGCCTCTTAAACAAGGCCCGGCCCCCCCCACTGACACTTTACCTCAGTCATAACGCAGACTCTATACGCATTACATTAATGCACACAATGTTCAAATATTGTTCAAATATTGGTTACTGCACATATTTCATATTTTATATTCTATAATTCACTGCATTCTATTTCGCTGTAAATTACTGCTTTATTTTATTGCTATCTATCCATATTGTTTTACAGTGTTCTTAATATAGTTCGCTATCTGTGTACTTTTTGATTTATATTTTATGACATCAAGTCAAATTCCTCGTACGTGTGAACCTACCTGGCAATAAACCCGTTTCTGATTCTGATTCTGATTCTGATGTTTGGTGCTTACAGATTTCAGATAAAACATTCAAATCACTCTGTGTTTGCATATAGTTAGGAAGGCTGAAGCAGCTCAACAATAGAACAACCCCGAGGCTACACCTGACAATACATCTGTTCTCTTTGGAGATCAACAACACTGTCAAAATACCACATTATGTAAGTAAAAGCACAACATTTTGTGATTATAAGGTAAGGTAATGCACAATACTTGCTCCTTAAGTCTATATGTTATGATATAATTGTAAACACCCTGTTAGACATTTCATTGTAGATTCCCAGTTAACTGTACAATGGGTACAGTGGGTGTAACAGTACCTTTATTGTAAAGATATGTTAGAGTACAGCTTTACTGTTTTGGTTACAGTTTGATACTGTAAAGATGTTTTGTAGTATGATACTGCAATTATTCTTGATAGTATTATACTTTATATTTACAATATACTAAATACACTCCTAAATCATAAATATTCCCGTACATGTACATCATTTAAATACCAAACATATACTAGAAAAACCAGAACAAATACATTACTGCGACAGTAGCTTGTACTTTTGAGACGTCTGCACTGTTTATGGAAATAATTTAGTTCTATCTGTCTTAATAGTTGTAGTGCTTCAGTATTAATATGTCACCAGTTTCCAAGCTTTTCATGATATAGATAGAGTTATAGAATTGGGAGGGATGAACCCCTCTTTAATGGTCACACATGCAGAGCACACAGCACACACAGTGAAATGTGTTCTCTGCTTTTAACCCATCCTAGTACCAGGAGTCTAGTACTAGGAGCAGTGGGCAGCTATTGTACAGCGCCCGGGGAGCAATGGGAGTGAGGGGGAAGGGGGGTGTCCGGTGCCTTGCTCAAGGGCACCACAGCAGGGCAGGAGGTGAACTGGGACCTCTCCAAGTACCAGTCCATACTCCATATTTAGGTCTGGTCGGGGACTTGAACCGGTGACCCTACGGCTCACAGTCCAAGCCCCTACTGACTGAGCCACTGCCGGACAAGCAACTCTAGCGTTATAAAGAACCATGAAATGAAATGTCAAACTGCAGCAGTGTCGGCACTTTTTTGCTTATACCCTTGTTCATTCAAAATTATGTTACATGCAGGACTTTTACTGGTTACTGAGTATTTGTACATTGTAGTATTGCTTAATAGTTTATTTATTGTCTTCTATGTTTTTTAATTCAATTCTAGTATGATAAATAAGGGCATGTGAGTGAGCAGATTGCTGTCACGCATGTTTGGTGCTTACAGTTATCAGATATAAAGTTCAAATCATTATGTGTTTGCATATAGTTAGAAAGGCTGAAGCAGCACAACAATAGAACAACCCCGAGGCTAAACCTGATAATACATCTGTTCTCTTTGGAGATCAACAACACTGTAAAAATACTGCATGAAATGAGTAAAACACCTCAATCAGGTGACAAAACAAACCTTAAATACCTGTGCCATGGGGAATCGGACAGCGACACCCTATGGCACAAACAGTGAATAACACCCAATTGTGACAGCCCAAAACCCAAACATGAACTCTCATTAAAAACGGCTCTTACACCGGCCCCTAAGCGACAGGCTAAAGTAAATGTACTAAATTAGTGTTTTATTTTCACAGATACTTCAAAATAACTTAATGTGCTTTGACACAATGAGGTCCATCTTAACTTACTAATTAATTCATGAAGACATTAACACCAGCGGGAACAATCAACGGTCACTTTCATACACCTTTGGAGTTTTTCAATTTGAATTAGGCTAACGTTAGCTTCAGTGGTGTAATGTTACTAAGTATATTGACTCGAGTACTGTCTCATTTTAAAGTAGCGTTATAGCAGCAGTATAGTATTTTTAAACTGTAAAAGTATTGCTGCTTTTACTAAAGTAAATTATTTGATTCTTCTTCCACCTCTAGCTAGTGTTACAATAACAATAAGCTCTACTGTTAAGGTAACATAAGGGATACATTTGTAACTTAAGAAAAACGATTCAAATATACAGCGTAATAGAATAAATAAAGTATTTTACTCATCCCGTCGTACAGAAATAAAAACGGCTTAGTTGGAGTCTCTCTTCTGTGTAGCTAACTAACGTCGGTTGTGACTGCTCCGTGTCCATGGTAACAGCCATGCGTGATGACGTAAAGACGTCTTACGTTACGTGATCTCTCTAAACATGAAACGGGACAGACGATACAACTTCAGGAGGAGGATATTTTAAATGTGAATTTAATACATTATATAATATATGATCCATCAATATTTGTTCTTTAAATTAAATGTATTTCTTTATACAGTATGTTTGTTTTCACTTTTTTGTACTGTATTTGTACCTACAGTATGTACCCCTGATGTGATATCAAGGTGTTGTGTGTATATAATGTTTGATGTAAATATATATTTTCTTGAATAAAGGAGAACAAATATCTATATATATCTATATTGAGAATCAGGAGGCCATAAATGGTCTAAAATCAGGGAAATTACCATTCTGGCCAATAACCGATACCAACCAATAATCCAACATGTGAGAAATAATTGAATAAATAATTCAAAGAAATAACATCTCTTTATTGGATATAGTTTATTCTTCATAGTGATTATTTTTTTAAAACAGTATATTAATTTCATGAAGATACATGACAAAAAAACATCAAATCTTATAATAATAGTTAAGAAGCTGGAACCAGCGAATATTCAGCATTGTTGCCAGAAGGATGTTTGAGTAACGTAAAACGGTTATAGATAATTTAAGGAAATTTGCTTCAAGTTTATATTCTTAATAAGGATGAAAATAATACAATTAATTATTTTCTATTTAGATTATTTGAAGATATTCTCGCATTACATTACATTTTTTGTGGTTGCAATGCAACGAAAACTGATATTTAATTTGTATAAACGTTAAAGGTAATCATTTTTATTTAATATCTTAATTTATAATCTAATAATATCTAATCTATCAAATGTCACACAAAAGAGTAAAATGCCTGTTATATATCCCACAGCCAGAGGGAATTAAAACCTGAAGAGATTCAGTTTATGACCACATAGCACAAAGAAAAGCATTACATCTTCATATTCTGGAAGCTGATTCACCAATTTTAGGAACATTTCTTAAAGTTTGCATCCCTAAAGAAAAGGAGCAATAAACACAATGTTTAACTCATTTGAAGATATTAATAACAGTGAGTTAAAAAACACGTTTTTAGGATCAAATATAAGTTTCAAATGAAGAATTACATTTTTTTATGAAAATGACTTTAAAGATGCATTAGAGGTCATCATGTTAATTGGTAATAAGATTTCCTGGAATTGCCCTCTATTAAATCTTATATTATTTTAAAATGTCTTATTATATTTTATCTGAAAAAAACATATAAAATGTCACAAAATAGGAAAGAAAATCCTGTTTTTCGCAGGTCAAGCAGATACATGAACAGTTAAAACCCCAAACATATTAACTTCAAAACCATATATAACAAGAGAAAACATTACAGCTCTTATCTTATCTCACTACTGATAGATTATTCAGATCATTGTTGCAGCTGTATTCTGTAACACGAGGGCTTTGAGGAAAGAAATACACTTTTCTCTGATAAAAGCCGACACAGCAATTCAGCTTTAGAGCTCATCCCTCTTCTTCTCCTCCTCCTTGTGGAAGACTTTTCCATCCGGCTGCTTCCTCCAGGCCAGTTGGACGTTGTCGTCCAATCCCTGGGCCCTTAGGTTCTTTTTCGCCTGAGACACAAAAACTCATTTTCATTATCGTTCCAATGAAAACAGATGATTTATCTTTAGTTCACTCATCTGAAATGGTAGTTGTTCCCCTTATTTCTTCCAGTGTAAAGGCTTACCTCAGGTTATGGAATAGTATTTGTACATTTTCCTAATGCATTTGGTGGCATGTGGCTAAGTTTCTGCTATTTACTTCTGCACATATTTACACGTCTTCTTACTAAATGCTTGGGTCCTGTTATTTGTGGCCAAAGTATTGAATGTATAATGGATATAGAATTTCATTCATGTTCATCTTGGTCCATTTCATTCATATTGAAATTCATTTACTACATTTTCTTTCGTTGAATTCATTATTCTTTAATAGATATTTATTTGTTTCCTATCTCTTTTGTCTCTTGTTCTCATGTCATGTGAATTTCCTTTCTGGTGATGTTTTTGCATAAAAGTAGAAAACATGATTTACCTCCACCAACATCGCATCCAGAAAAGCGGGGTCGTTCAGATCCACACCGTTTGGTTTCTCCACGCTCACCTTTATCACTTTCATTGAAACAGGCACAACAGCTAAAAACACAAACAAACTTCATCAGTCACAACATTTATGGTGTCTTCTTTTTCAACAGACTCAATATCATCACTTGCTTTGATATAGGTGTACATTTTACTCACGTCCGTAGCAAATGAATGGTTTCTTCACTCCACAGTCCAAGTCCTCCCATTTTCCAAAGTTGTCGAAAGCTGCAGCCACACAAACCTTTAAAGCACTGAGTTTAGGTTCATTATCTGCCCAGTACTTGAAGGAGGAGTTACTTCCATCGGACCACTTCCAGGAGTCTCTGTAAAGGCCCATCCAATAATAATACCCTGCAGGTAACAGCTCAACAATCTGCTGGTTCTCTGTCTCGTTTCTCACACTGGCCAGGTCTGTGTGGTGTTCTCTGCAGTAGCTCTGGGCCTCAGTCCATGTCTTTTGGCTCTCAATGAGGACAAATGTTGCATCCTGCCCTGAAAATGGACCCCAGAGAAGCTGAGTAGAGGCACCACAACATACAGCCTGACATCAATGCCACATCTCTGGTGGTATTGATGCCTTTATAATATAAAATATTACATTTAAATCCCACACATTTGTACTTTGTAATTTGTAGTTCTGGGGTTTTTCAACACATGAATGTTGGCAAGAAACTTTAGTAGTATCAGTGGTGGAATATTCAGATCTTTTAGTAAAAGCAGGAGAACAACAATGTGAATATACTCTGTTACAGGTTAAAGCTTCATTCAAATTATATTGATTCTATATTGTTCTTATTCTGTTTAGCACAGATGTATAAGATGTAAAACGTACCTAAAACAAGTTTGCAAAAAAATGTATATACATCATTTCCTTTTATGTTATCTTTTAGATGAAACCATGTGAGAATTTGAGTGAAAAGGGAAATGTCTTTAGTGGAACTGCTAACAAAAGAAAGAAAGTCACAAAGAAAAAAGGTTGGGAACCGCTAGTTAGATAAAGACCAATGCATTGTATTTCAGAAGCTTAAAATATGATTTTAAATGTGTAATATTAATTTAAAGTTTATATTCTTACCTGTGACATCAAAGCAGAGCACCTTGAGGCGCTTATTACAATCACCATCATGCCATGTTCGATCAGGATAAAACAATGTGCATGGTCTATTGTGCTTGTTCTCTGGTTGCCCAGGATACCATCGTCTGAACTCCGTCTCCCCCGGTCCGTAGAAGCTTGGGTCTGACATCGACCACCTCCAGGTGTCCCGGTCATCGTGCAGCCCTATCCAGGCTGACTGAAAGCAATAAATTGTTATAATTATGGCATCCTGTTGAAGCTTTTAAAGCTGCTGCTGAAGAAAATGTGTATGTTTAATAAAGAGAAGGTTTGCCTTTATGAGACCAGCCTTGGTACATGGTGATCTGATGGGAATCCCCTCGAGTCAACATTCATTTACAGCCTTGTTACTCTGAACCTCTTCCACTTTATTACAGGGTTTTATGCTATAGCTTTGGCTTAAAACATTTTCAACTCTGTTTTAATACTCAGGTTCCCATAGGACTTTAAAACAGGTTTAGCTTTCTGTAATAATCTCTCCTTTTTCAATTTGACTCTAAAAGAAATGTAATTCATTTGAATTGAAAGACAGAGAAAAGTGACCTCACTTGGTTGTATTGGCCTGCCATGTTGTTCAGGAGCTCCACAACCTCCATGCTGTCTACAGTGGCCAGGTCTGTGTGTTTCTCTCTGCAGTATCTCTGTGCTTCAGACATGGTCTTTGCTTCAGAAACAAAATGGTACTGACGTTCAGCATGTGAGGAGACAGTGCTCAGCCCTGTAGAGACACACACATTCATTTAGGCTATAACTTGACTTTTTGAATCACACTTTACTGTAATATGGCGCATCATTATACATTTTGACTTCTACTTCAAACAATTCACAGTGAAATATGTAGCTTTCAGCTGAACTTCATTTAGTTGTTTTTAAGCAAGTACCTTTCAAACAATATAAAAGGTGTTAAGAATGCAAAACAAGTAATTATCAAATAGAATCAGAAATGTCTTCTCTAGTTATTTATCTCCCCACCCCTCAGGTTTACATGAAATAATCAATAAAGACATCAAAAGATATCCAAATATATAAAACACTTGCCTGCAGCTGCCATGATCAGCAGCAGAACTACGTCCATCGTTGTTTGCTCTCTGACTGCAACTGTTGTTACAGCTCATAGTGTTTCTCATGAATGTCTTTGAGTAAGCTATTGTCATCTGACTTCATGCAAGGTCAGACGCAACAGATGTTTGCATAGGCAAATTGTTCGGGTTATGTTAAATACAGGACCCAGTCGCAGAAAAGGACTTGAGAATCAGAATCAGAATTCTGAAGTAGGTTTACACATATGAGGAATTTGCTTTGGTTTATGTGGTGCATACAAAGACGAAGAAAGAAGAATATGTACGTGAACAAAATAAAAATAAAAATAGAACTGTTATAACAGCTATTTAAAAAAACTTTTAAGAAAATATAATTCTCTAAGAAACTGGGTACAGTCAAATGTAATAAAACATGAAAAATACTATGTACTATATCCAAAGTGGAGAGCTGTGCTGATATACAAGAGGTAGTGTGGAGAAGAAATGTGCACCACATTTGTAGGATTCGCACGATGTGACTTAATGTAATACATAATGTTTTTCTGGGGTTGGTAGAAGTCAGTGTCCGTGGGGGTCACGGCCCTTGTTGATGAGACCGGTAGCAGAGGGGAGGAGACTGTTCAGGTGGCGAGAGGTTTTGGTCCTGATGGAGCGCAGCCTCCTCCAGAGGGGAGAGGGGTAAACAGTTTGTGTCTGCAGAGCGGATGATACGCTGAAACCTTCCGTTGTCCTTAGCTGTAGCTGCAGCGTACCAGATGGTGATGGAGGAGGTGAGGATGGACTCGATGATGGTGGTGTAGAAACCATCATCGACTTTGGCAGGTTGAATTTCTTCAGCTGCCGCAGGAAAAACAGGTTTGTAGGTTTCTAGAATCGGAACGATAGGTAAAGGTAACGTTGAATCTGCCAGAAATGAAAGCCCAGCAGGTTTGACAAGAGTTTAATCATTTGGCAGTTTTTATGTAGGCCAGTTTCCTATGGTGTGTCCACACAAGGAATGGATGTTTAGAGCCCCCAGCCAGTGCCTCCATTCTTCCAGTGCAAGCTTCACAGCAAGCAGCTCCTTGTTGCCAACATCATAGTTGCGCTCAGCAGTTGTCAGTCTTCAAGCATCTACCTCAACAATAAACTGTAGAGATGTGTCAGTATGAGTAAGAATAGAGGCTGACAAGAAATGTCTCTTCAGCTCTGAGAAGGCAGGATAAGCCTGAGGAGTCCACAAGACATCGATTGCTGGGGAGGTGAGTTGGTTGAGAGGAATGGCCACACGACAGTCTCTGATATATCGACAACAAAAATGTGTAAACCCCAAAAAACGCTGGAGCTGCATCCTGCTGGAAGGTTTGGGGCATTGTGCCACAGCTTGTACTTTCTCTGGGTCTGCTTTCACCTGCTCTGGCTCGATGAAGTAGCCCAGAAAATCAACTGAATCCAAAATAAATTAGCATATTTCTGCTTTGACAAACAGTTTGTTTTCCAGGAGCCTTTGTAGAACCTGCTGCACATGTTGGGTGTGTTCCTCCATGGTACGTGAGAATATTAAGATGACAACAAGATACACAAAAACTGAACGGTTCAGGATGTCACGGAGGACATCGTGCATCAGAGCCTGGAAGACAGCTGGGGCATTGGTCCAAATGGTATCTCTAGATACTCTAAATGGCCTAGTGGGGCCTCTTCTACTTGTCTGCTTGACGGACCAGCTGGTAGGCGTTCCTGAGGTTGAGTTTTGAGAAGATGGTGGCTTCCTGTAGTGGTTCGAAGGCTGAGTTGATGAGAGGCCATATTTGTTTTTGATGGTGATGTTGTTACAATGCAGGCGCGCAGAGAGTGGTCTTTCTTGGACACAAAGAAAAAAAGGTTCACGCTTCGGTCGGGACAAGTTAAACCAACAGCTGGATGGAAGAGAGGCCCAAGGAAGAAGATCTGTGGTGCTTATTTACACCCAGAGGTGGAAAAATTACTCAGAACTTGTACTTAAGTAAAAGTAGAAGTACCAGAGTGTAGAAATACTCTGTTACAAGCAAAAGTCCTGGATTCAAAATGTTACTCAAGTAAAAGTAGAAAAGTATTGGCATCAGAATATACTTAAAGTACCAAAAGTAAAAGTACTCATTTGCAGATTGGCCCATTTCAGAAAAAGATGTATTATATGTTTTGATTATAATTATTGATGCATTAAAGTGTTATCAAAGTTGGTATTATATCTTAAGTACAGTACTTGAGCAAACGTACTTAGTTACTTCCCACCTCTGTTTATACATTACAGTGTAAATATGGGAGTGACAGTGGTTAACAACTATCTTGTGTTGAGAAAAAACGAACAAATATAATTTTAATTTGATCTCCAAATAGAGTTGAAAATTACAATAAATTGTAGTTAAGGTTACCTACTCTGCAAAAAGGGTTAAATGTACACTATGTGGTGTGGACCCATTGACACAAAGTGTTGAAATCAGATCTGAGAGTGTTCATTTGGGTATGCTGATTTTGCTTTGATATAACATTCAAATCACTCTGTTTGCATAAAGTAAGAAAGGTCAAAGCAGCACAATAAAACTACCCAGAGGTTAAACCTGGAACAATACGTATGTTCTCTTTGGATGAGATCAACACTGTCCAAATACCACATTACAAGTAAAATACATGCATATTGTCATTATAATCAGGAACATGTACTCAAAGTATCAAAATGAAAGGTAATCAATACTTGCTCCCTAAGTCTATACGTTATGATATCATTTGTATCACCCTGTAATAATTCATTTTGTTTTCACAATTAACTGTTGACAGTACTTTACTATAAAGAAGTCTGACAGTAAAACAGCTTTACTTTTGGTTAGAGTTTAACACTGTAAGGATGGTATGAGCATGCAAAACTAATCTCAAACACAAGACACAGCAGGGCAGGAAGAACACAAGGACACCAGAGCCGTTTCTCAGTTCTCCAATACAGAAATAAAAAGGGTTTTGTTTGAAGATCTGTTTAGCACGCTAACGTCAGGAGCGTTGTGACTACTCCGTGTCCACGGTAACAGACGCAATGACATCAAGACACGTTGCCTTTACTTGATCTGAAAAAATTAAACATTATAAATACATTAATAATAATAGTTACTTTATTTGTATGGAACCTTTCATGCAAGGTGCATCCCAAAGTGCTTTTCATGAGGACATTTCTATTTTGAAAACAGCAAAATATTAATTAATTACATATATATATATATTATCATATATGACAAAAAAAAGGAGCATCAAATCATAATATTTAGAAAGATAGAAAAGGCATTAATTAATATTTTCCCCTAGAAGTTGTTACAGTAATTTAAATAGTCATACAAATCTTTAGGGAAATTGCTTCAAGTTTTCATCCCCATTTGGGTGACGGCATAATTGTGTTTTATGAAATCATTGGAAGACATTCTTACATATTACAGGAAGAAAACTTGGTCTGATCCCAAAACATATTACTTTTAGGACAATATATGAAGTAAAGCATCAAATCCTCATGTCATGGAAGCCAATTCCCTAATTTATTATCCCTAAAAATGTGAAAATGAATTATATGTACAATTATTTTGTTTCCTTTATAGCTTATTTGACGGAATTATGGAATTTAACAGTGAATCTTCGTGTTACTCACGTCCGTAGCAAATGAATGGTTTCTTCAACCCACAGTACAAGCCCTCCCATTTTTCAGAGTCATGGAAAGCTGCAGCCACACAAACCTTAAAAGCTCTGTGTTCAGGTTCATTTTCTGCCCAGTACTTGAAGGAGGAGAAACTTCCATCGGACCACTTCCAGGAGTCTCTGTAAAGGCCGATCCAATATATCCCTCCAGGTAACAGCTCAACAATCTGCTGCTCCTCCGCCGGGTTTCTCACACTGCCCAGGTCTGTGTGGTGTTCTCTGCAGTAGCTCTGGGCCTCAGTCCATGTCATTACACCATCAGTGGAGAGAAATCTCACATTCGGTCCTGAAAATGGACCCCAGAGAAGTGCTGAGTAGAGGCACCACGACATACAGCCTGACATCAATCACACATCTGTGGTGGTATTGATGCCTTTATAATATAAAATATAACATTAAAATCATCTAGACATAAGGAATTACACCAATAAATGAACACATGTATTAAATAAACATGTATGATATTATAATCTGAAAGTGTTTTTAAACGGTCTCTCCACATGAATTTAAATATAAGTAAGAGTTCAGATATAAAAAAGTTTGGGAACCATTTGTCAGATATAGAATAATAATAATATAATTTCAGAAGCTTCAAATTAATCTGAAAGTAATATTCTTACCTTTGACCTCACAGCAGACTGCACAGTAGCGGTTGTCACAAACAACATCATCCCATAGTCCATGAGGAGAACAAATCATTGAGCATCGTTCTGTCACAGTGTTGCCTGGTTGTCCAGACCCCCATCGTCTGAACTCCATCTCCCCCGGTTTGTAGAAGCTTGGGTCTGACAGTGACCACCTCCAGGTGACCACGTCCTCATACAGCCCTTTCCAGGCTGACTGAAAGAAACATTAAATGTGTTTAAAAACGAACACCCTGATCTAGCTTTTAAAGCTGCTCAAGGAAATGTATGTGTTTATCAAAGACACATGTTTTGCCTTCATGAGACCAGCCTTGGTACATGGTGATCTAATGGGAATCCCCTCAAGTCAACATTCATTTAAAGCCTTGCTACTCTGAACCTCTTCAACTTTATTTCAGTATTTTACGCTGGCTTGGGCTTAATATTTTTTACAACTCTGTTTTCAGCTTTCTGTAATAATCTGTCGATTTTAAATTTGACTCTAAAATAAATGTAATTCATTTGAATCGAAAGACAGAGAAAAGTGACCTCACTTGGTTGTATTGGCCTGCCATGTTGTTCAGGAGCTTCACAACCTCCATCCTGAGCAGCTAGCACCACCGGCGGGTCTCTGCGGTCTCGCGCCGACGGCTGCCGGCCTAGCAGCAGGACCTCTACCCACACCACCGGAGGACTACGGGTCCACGCCGAGGGCTGGTGGCCGAGCAGCGGAGATCCACACACCGCCGGCTGGCTTCAGAGGAGGACGGATAGCTTCCACATAGGGCTGTGCCATTAATCGTATTTTAATCGCAATTACGATTTTGGCCTGCCACAATTACAAAAACAACATAATCGAAAAAAATGATTATTTTCCTTTGCTAGGTTGGGACATATTTGATCTAATTTATTTTATTCTAATTTATTTGTATTTATCATATTTATATATGTTTAGTAGCTTGTTGAAGTGTGCTCCAAAATATTTGTTGATCTTGTTTATTGGTATTTATTATTTTGATATCATTTATTTTCGTATTGGTTTTTCAGTTGAATTATACGTTCAGGGTAATCAACAGTTAAAAAGACACTGTTCAAATTATTATTTGTATTTGTTTTAAAGTTCAATAAATGGATGTTTTCAAAGTCAATGAATAATCGTATTTAATAATCGTGATATCAATCATTGACCAAAATAATCGTGGTTATGATTTTTGCCATAATCGCACAGCCCTACTTCCACACCACCGGAGAACTACGGATCCACACCGAGGGCTAGCGGCCTAGCAGCGGAGATTCTCGCACCACCGGACACCACCGGACACCACCGGACACCACCGGACACCACCGGACACCACCGCACCACCGGACACCACCGGACACCACCGGACTGGCTTCAGAAGAAGCCGGCTAGCTGAACAGCTAGCTCTGCCGGCGGGTCTCGGTGGTCTCGCGCTGATGGAAACACCATCGGAGGACTGCAGCGCCGATGGCTCCGCGCCGAGATCCATAAAACACCAGCTAGCTTTGACTGCTCCACTGTCAGCAACGGCACTGGGGTAAAGCCTAGAAATCCTGTGTTCAAAAAACACTGTTGCACAAAAATGTTTCAAACAGTGAATCAAGCTAAAATAGTGTGGGATCTTCGGTGCAAGCCGAAGGGACTATTCAGTGGACATTTAAATTTCCGCAGCATCTGCAATAAACATGAACAACTAGAACATCTCCTCCTTGAGTCCAATATTGACTGTTTGGGAATATCTGAATCTTGGCTAAAACATTCGTCACCATCCACTCTTGTATCTATGTCAGGATATCATGTGTTTAGGAAGGACAGACTGAAGGGAAAAGGAGGGGGTGTGTTGCTTTATGTGAGGAATACCTTTACTTGTAGGGAGATTGCACTCCCAGCTAATATTGAGTTTGATTGTGTTGGTGTGGAAATCACACTATCTGAGGAAATGTCCCTCACCATGATTTGCCTGTATCGACAACCCACCGCTAAGGTGGATTTCTATGACCAGGTAAAACTCCTGCTGAATTCCTGTGACTCCAACAAAGAGCTAATTATTTTAGGAGACTGTAATATCAACTGGAATGACAGACAAAATAGAAAAAGCATAAAACGGATCACGGATAAACACAACTTAATACAACTAATGGATCAACCGACTAGAATAACCAAAACCTCCAAGACTATGATAGATTTATTATTTACAAACAAAACTGACAGAATAGTTAAAACCTACAACTTCCTGACTGGTCTTTCTGACCATAATCTTGTTCTTTTTGCCAGGAAACTCACAAACAAAAGGTTCATGGCCACACCTAAAACCCCTGCCTTGGGTTCACGCTTCATCCCCAAAACCTGCAACAACGTTTTATGGAGGCAGTGAAAATGATTAATTGGGGGGACACTCTGTCCTCTGAAGACATTGGTGAAAACAGTAATCTGTTTATATCTCAAATTAATGATGCAATGTCTTCCTTCTCAAGGAGAGGGTCAGTTAGGGACAGGAAGGAACATCATCTTCCCTGGCTGAATCTACAGTGCAGGAATTTGATTAAATCTAGAGACCAACTATTAAAGCAGAGCTTAAAATCCGGACTATCCACTGACAGACATAAATGTACTCATGCTCGTAATAAGGTAACTCAAACAATAAGACAGGCCAAAGCAAACTT